>NC_030819.1:13796739-13832068 GCF_001704415.2 Capra hircus
TCCAGGGTATGTCCTTCAAATGCGACTGGTTGGAATCTCCTTGGCCAGTCAAGGGACTCTTCAAGATCTTCTCCAACACCAGCACTTTAAAAAGCATCAATTCTTACAGCGCCTCAGCTTTTCTTCACAGCCAACTCTCACATTCCCATACCATGGACGTACTGGCAAAAACTATAGCCTTGACTAGACAGACCTAGTCACAAAGTAAAGTTGTGTCTCTGCTTTGGAATACATGCTATCTAGGTTGGTCATACTATGTTAGTTAGACCCTAAGAGTATTGCACCAAATGGCATCATACTACTGCTGGTAATGATATCAAATAGTTAATAACATTTGTCATGATGTTCTGCAAACTGCCGAGGGAGGGACATCCGCAATACATGTTAGAAAAAATGTCCATAAAAGTCAATACTTTTGTTTTAATATTGACACATGATGGGACTTCAATTCTGTTGTCCACATATAATGAAAGCCTTCACGCAAAGGGTGTGACTCTTAAGAATGGGAATTGTACACACATTATAAGTTGTATGCTTGGTGAGGGTAGGAAATACATTTCATTCAGATGCAATTTGGTACTTTTATACCCACAGCCTCCCTGAGAATGCAATTGAAAAGCAGACTGTATAAAAGGAAGCAAGGAAGTATCTTCTCAGAAAACAAAGAAAGAATTCTAAAGTTCTTTATGTTTAGAAAGAATATTTCAGTTTTTTAAACTCTGAATGTTATAAGAGTATCTAAAATATAGATTAAGTATTAATAATATGCAATACAAATTAATTCTATAGATGTATTTCTTACCTCAAACTCAATTTCTCTTAATTTCACTGAAGTTATATTTAATAAACAGAAAAATTAATGAAGCAAAATGGACTTGATTTGCAAGGGGTGGAAGGAGATCATAACTCTGGTAGTGTTTTATAAGTTATTTTAAAAAATTGACAAGAGAAAAGGTAAATTGTTCTTATTTTCTTGATTAAATTGAAGAAAATTATCATGTGATTTATAAGTCTAAGAAATACTATAAGGGATCAATGGGACATTTTAGTAATATGAATCTCAATCTATAACTTTAAAAATCTCATTTTCCCCTATTATAACACTTCATTTTTTTAAAAATTGTTATTTATTTGCTTATTTGAATTTTTGCCGTGCTGGGTCTTTGTTGCTATGCATGGGCTTTCTCTACTTGCAGTGGGCAGGGGCTACTCTTCATTGTGGTGCATGGGCTTCTCATTGCAGTGGCTTCTCCTGTTGTGGAGCACAGGCCCTAGGGCCACATGCTTCAGGAGTTGTGGTTTGTGAGCTCAGTAGTTGCAGAGTGTAGGCTCTAGAGTGTGGGTTACACAGCCTGTGAGATCTGAGGCAGGGATAAAACCCACGTCTCCTGCGTTGGCAGGCAGATTCTTAACCACTAGGATGATCAGGGAAGTTTGAAATGTATTATCATTAATGTCTCACAAACATTTCATCGTTTTTTCTTTCTGGGGGAGGTGGGTGGGGAAGGTATAGAGATTTCCTTCTCTCCCCTGCGCCCAACCCCATAGCCTCCCCACTATCAACACAGAGCGAAAGATTTGCTATATCTGATGAATCTATAGAGACACATCAGTCACCCCAAATCCATAGTTTACATCAGGGTTCACTCTGGTGTCATGCATTCCATGGGTTTAGACAAATGTATGATCACATTTCCACATTGTGGTATATTACAGAGTATTTTCATATAAAAATCCCCTGTGCTCCACTTACTCATCTCTCATCCTACCTCCACCCTCCGGCAACACTGATCTTTTACTGTCCCCGTAGTTTTGCCTTTCTGTCATATAGTTAGAATCATACAGCATGTAGCCTTTTCAGACTGACTCCTTTCACTTAGTAGTGAGCATTTACGTTTCCTCCATGTTGTTTCAAGTGATGATAGCTCATTTGTTTTTAGTGCTGAAAAGTACTCCATTGCCTGGATGAACCAGTTTGTCCATTCACCTGTTGATTTGATTGCTTCCAAAGTTTGGTAGTTTGAATAAAGCTGCCCTAGATAGTTCATAGGTTCAAAAAAAAATGGTCTCTCTTCCTTAAAAATTAAATACATAATGAACCAGCTTACTTCAAATATGCATCAAATCCAGACTGAAGTGTCACCTTTCTTTCATTTCATGCTCTCTCCATATTTACATTTAATTGTTGTTAATATTAGCATATCGATTCTTTCCATCTTCTATTTTTTAAACAGTGGAGGAAAATGTAATGAAACACCTAAATGGATCTACAAAAAAGGGCCATTATGATACAGAGATTGTTTTATGGAAACTGTAGAAGTTGATAGAAATGGATGGCAATACTTGGTAATCAATTGTTGGGTGAAATTCTAAATTTTGAAATAAGAAAAGTGGTTTGAGGTTAGCAGAGTAAAGTTATGACCCAACGGGACATCTAGATGTGTGCTAGAAATAGTTTTCCTGGCTGTTTTGATTAATGAGTAGAAACTTAAAAGTCTCTTGGCTGTTGCAGGACAGTAAGTGACATACACATAAAGATATCAAAACTTTTAGTCCAGAATTTGGTCTCAGTTTAGACAGAGCGGTGTCTCTCATGGGATACAAGCAAGCTATACCACATAATTTGATTCTGAACTTTGTGTGGCTACATGACATGGAGTTAAATGTGTCCTTACAGATCAGCTCATTTGAAGAGCTGGCACCTCAGGCTCTCAGACCCAAAACTACCAGCTTTGAACCAAAAGCCAGTTGCTCTTTCCCACTCACTTCTTTTCTAAAACTATCATCTTGCTGTGGATCTTCCATCTGGTAGATTGTTGTCAATACTAAAATATTGTCACCACACAGAATCCAGAGAAACCCACTGCAGGGAGTAAAACAAACAAACCCCTCCCTCGCCCTCCACCCCTCCCCCAAAAAACTATCACTTTGATCTCCTTTCCTCTGTGTGGTAGACTCTGGTCAATAGTAAAATACCATCAACAGGCAGAATCCAGAAAAACCTACTACAAAGTAAGAATCCAGAAAGAACCTACAGTTGAGTCAGATAAAGGTATTAGCTGTCAGTGCAGTAAAGTAAGTCAATATACAGTGGGCTGATTCTGAGTCGACAGGTGATACACAACACATTTTGCCATGAAAGAGAAATGAAGGAATGGGAATGGCAGGCAGAGCCTAATAGCTTCTTTGCCAGAATACCTCACAACTTCTTTGTTGCTTTCATCAGTACACTCTCAGCCCCAGCTTTTTAAAGATCTTCTCCCATTTTGGTCATTATTCAAAGCTTTCAATAACATTTTTGCTGTTGTTGTTCTAGGTCTTTGTTGCTGCCTGGGTTTTCTCCAGTTGTGCTGAGTGGGGCTACTGTTTGTTGTGGAAGATGAGCTATTCATACTGTTCATGGGGTTCCCAAGGCAAGAATACTGAAGTGGTTTGCCATTTGCTTCTCCAGTGGACCATGTTTTGTCATAACTCTCCACCATGACCGTCCATCTTGGGTGGCCCTACATGGCATGGCTCATTGTCTCATGGAGTTAGACAAGGCTGTGATCCATGTGATCAGTTCAGTTAGTTTTCTGTGATTGTGGTTCTCCTTCTGTCTGGCCCTGATGGATAAAGATAAGAGGCTTAGGAATCTTCCTGAAAGAGAGATTGATTATGAGGGAAACTGGGTCTTATTCTGATGGGTGGGGCAATGCTCAGTAAATCTTTAATACAATTTTCTGTTGATGGGCTGGGCTGTGTTCTCTCTCTGTTGTTTGGCCTAAGGCCAAACTATGGTGGGGGTAATGAAGATAATGGATGGACCTCCTTCAAAAGGATTTGTGCACACAATGTTGCATTCAGTGCCCTAACCCAGCAGCAGGCCACTGCTGACTCACACCTCTGACTGGCAGACTCCCTGGATACTCCAAAATCTTGGAGAATTTCTGAGGGTCAGTAATACTGGAAGCAACTTGGCTGGGTGATCTGGGCTCAGGCTCCCTCATGAGGCTGGAATCAGATGCACGCTAGGAGCTGCAGCAATCAGAAGGCTTCTCTGGGGCCTCACTTAGCAAAGTAATTGTCAAAATTCTCCAAGCTAGGCTTCAACACTACATGAACTGAGAACTTACAGAGGTTCAAGCTAAATTTTAAAAGGCAGAGGAACAAGTGACCAAATTGCCAACATCTTTGGATCAAAGAAAAATCAAGAGAATTACCAGAAAATATCTACTTCTGCTTTCTTGATTATGCCAAAGCCTTTGACTTTGTGGGTTGCAAGATACTATTTAAAATTCTTTAAGAGATGGAAATACCAGACCACCTGACCTGCCTCTTGAGAAACCTGTATGCAGGTCAAGAAGCAAGAATTAGAACCGGACATGGAACAATGGACTAGCTCCAAATTGGGAAAGAGTCTGTCAAGGGCTGTTTACTGTCACACTGCCTTATGTAACTTATATATGCAGAGTACATCAAGTGAAACGCTGGGCTGGATGAAGCACAAGCTTGGAATCAAGATTGCCAGGAGAAATATCAAATAACCTCAAATATGCAGATAATATCACCCTTATGGCAGAAAGTGAAGAGGAACTAAGGAGCATTTTGATAAAAGTGAAAGAGGAGAGTGAAAAAGCTGGCCTTAAAGTTCAACATTCAAAAAACGAAGACCAGGGGCATCCCGTCCCATCACTTCATGGCAGATAGATGGGGAAAAAAAGGAAATACTGACAGACTTTATTTTCTTAGGCTCCAAAATCACTGCAGATGGTGACTGCAGCCATGAAATTAAAGAGGCTTGCTCCTTGGTAGAAAAGCTCTGATCCAACCTAGACAGTCATATTAAAAAGCAGAAGACATTACTGCTGCAACAAAGTCTGTCTAGTCAAAGCTGTGGTTTTTCCAGTAGTCATGTATGGATGTGAGAATCAGAACCATAAACAAAGTCTGAGCCCGCAAAGAACTGATGCTTTAGAACTGTGGTGTTGGAGAAGACTGCTTCAGAGTCCCCAGGACTGCAAGGAGATCAAACCAGTCAATCCTTAAAGAAAATCAGTCTGAATAGTTCACTGGAAAGGACTGATGCTGAAGCTGCAACATTCCAATACTTTGGCCACCTGATGTGAAGAACTGACTCACTTGGAAAAGACCCTGATGCTTGGGAAAGATTGAAGGTCAGAGGAGAGAAGGGGACAGAGGATGAGATAGTTGGATGGCATCACCTGAGTCAATGGTCATGAGTTTGAGCAAGGCTCTGGGAGTTGGTGATGGACAGGGAAGCCTGGCAGTGTTGCAGTCCGATCGAGGTTCAAAAAGTCTGGATATCGATTGAGTGACTGATCTGAACTGAACTTGAACAGGCTTTTCATTGCAGTGACTGCTCTTGTGATGGCAGCATTGCGGCTCTAATGGCACACAGGCTTCAGTAGTTGTGGTGCCTTGGGCTTAGTTGCCCCTTGGCGCAATGTGGGATCTTCCTGGAGCCAGGGGTTGAACCTAGTGTCCCCTGCATTAGGCATGTGGATTCTTATCCACGTCTACTGCCAGGGCAAATCTAAAGCACTTCTCTAAAAATGATTCATGATTTATTCAATCATTTTGCTTATTGCTGAGCTTAGAAGTTACGGATGTTTCTAAATTCTAATGTTATAATAAAGCACTGCTCTGAGAAAACATGAAAGTGAGAGTTAGTTGCTCAGTCATGATCGGACTACTGTGATCCCATGAACTATATCCTGCTAGGTTCCTCTGTCCGTAGGAATTCCCCAGGCAAGAGCACTTCCTGGAATGGGTTGCCATTTCCTTCTCCGGCAGGACCTTCCCTGATCCAGGGATTGAATCCTGGTCTCCTGCATTGTAGGAAGACTATTCACTGTTTGAGTATTTGTACATAAAGTAGCTGGTTTATAGCTGACTTTTTATCTTCGTCATCTTCCAAAGCGGAAATCTTATTGAGTTGCAAAAGAATGAACAATTTTTAAGGCTCTTAAAAATAAATATTGTTAGATTATTTTATGAAAAAAACTATTCTAATTTATATTTTGTCAATAATATACTACAGTGCCTATCTTAGACTTTGCCTTCATTAAGGATGGGGTATTCTGGTTTTTTCTTTTCTTTTTTTTTTTTTTTTTTTGTTTTTTTTTTTGATGGCTATTACTGCCTCCTATTATTTACGCTGAAAAAACATTTGAAATGTGAAAATGTGTGACACAATCAGCGTCAGCAGCCATCACGAAACATCCTTAATTTATCAGGGTAAGAATGAATGTGTTTGTGTTATTTATTATTTTTACTCTTTTGCTGAAATTTCCTTTTTACCTATTCTTTTTCTAGATTGTGAGCCTAATGAAAATAGGAATTTCAATTTTTTAGGTATATTCTTTTCTGAGGACATCTTTATCAACTCTTAACAGTTTCTGGACAACTCATCTCAGTAATCGGACTAGTGTTCCAAATGAACTGAAAACAAAATAACTCAAGATTCCATTATTATTATAACATCTTAAAGGAAGATCAAATAGAATATATTGACCCAAAATAAGGAATTTGGTTTAAGTTTTTATACCAGGACTCTCTGTGAAAGTGTCATAATGCAAATATGTCTGAGAGCCAGTGGGAAGTGACACAAGTAATTCATTACAGAGCAACAAAGTTCTGAAATGTGAGGATGACTTCTTTCCATGAATTAGATCACATTCAAGGTTATTTGTATAATAACATGAATGTTATTAATTTGCTTTTCTTGACTGTGAGAGATTTCGTGGTGCCAGAGCCTGTCCATTGGTTACAGCCAGTCCTGTCCATAAAAATAAAAAGTGAACCACATCTGTAATACGTTAAATTTGTAGTAGCCATTTTAAAAGGAACAATGTAAAGATAATATCAGTAAGACACTTTTTACACCAGTGTGTCCAAAATACTATATCAACATATAATCAATATAAAAATCATTAATGAGACAAAAAAAAATGTTTTTTTGCTGTCTTTGAAATCTATTGTGTTTCTTATCTTACAGTTATGGCACTTCTCAAATTTGGACCAGATGCATTTCAAGTCCTCAAAATTATACATGTCAGATAGTGCTATTGTATGGGGTAATCCAGGGTTTACAGTATTAGCTAGCACTTTTATTGGGTTCACGCATACTAAGTCGCTTCAGCTCTGTCCGAGTTTTTTGTGACCCATGGACTCTAGCTCAGCCAGGCTCCTCTGTCAATATGCGGACTTCTTCAGGCAAGAATACTGGAGTGGGTTGCCATTTCCATAGGAGTGAATATATTTTTCAGCTAACTAGAAGGATGTATTTCTGGTAAGTGTCATAGTCTAGGATTCCCTGGTAGCAGGCACTATGAGAAGGATTTGAGTGGAAATAGTTTATTTTATAAGTGATCCCAGGAAAACATTTGTAGGGAGTGAAGAAATGAGACAGAGAAGGGAAGGAAGCCAGTGAAAACTGTGTTAACAAGTTACTGCTTAGGCAACTCGGTTGCTTAGAATCCTGGGAGACAGAATTGTTCCAGCTCACAGACAAGGGCACTGGGGCATTTATCTCCCAGCTCCCCATCCATCACTAGTTGAGGGTTGAACGCAGGGGTTTGGACTTGCCTTGACTATGGTCCCAAAGTGCTCCCACAGCTGGAAAAAGGCCCTTCAGCAGAAAGTTGGCAGATAAGCACTGAACTCCTTAATCCTGGAGAAGAGTCAAGGGAACATGAGCTGGAAAGTGACAGCTCCTGCTCCAGCAGGTCCCATAATCTAAGGAGGAAACCTAGTAGCCTTAGGAACCCCAGAGATTTGATGAATGGCAACCTACTCCAGTATTCTTGCCTGGAGAATCCTATGGACGGAGGAGCCTGGTGGGCTATAGTCCATGGGGTCGCAAAGAGTCAGACACGACTGAACAACTTCACTTCACTTCAGACTCTCCTTTATATCACCATGCTGTTCACTTATATGTCCCTAACTCCTAGCACAGTTCATGGCACACAGTAGGTGTTTAATAAATACTTGTTGAGTGTATGACTTCCCTTTGGGTTCCTGCTTCACTCTTTCTAACCTCTTCATGTGAATGCGAGGCATGGCTACCAGCAGTTATGGATCATATCCTTATAAGTTCCTGATCAGAAAGGAAAGAGAGGTTTTCTCTTTCTAGTGCCAGCAAAAAAAACAAAAACAAAAACAAAACCTAAAAAACAGCCACACCATTTGTAAACCTGAAAACAGTTAGGTCAGAAAGGTTAGGTAAAAAGGGAAGTATCTAAATCTCTAGTCCCCTGGCTCCAGATTCAGTCTTCTCTGTACAAGTCAACACTGGTTTTCAATGTCTCTTATAAATACCATGTTAGCTTATGTCCAGAATAGGATACTAAGAAGTTTCTAAAGATCTTAGTTTAAAAAAAAAAAAAAAAGACAGCAGAAGCTGAAGGGATTGAATGTATTTGCCAGTTTGGAGATGGCTAATTATGGTCCTGAGAGAGTTGTGGGGACTGGACAGAACAGTCTGGGGCCGACTGACAAGGAAGTCACTAGACCTCCAACTCTAGCAACTAATTCCTTCCTTTTTGAAATAGAACTAGTAGCTGAGTGTTTACAGCACTGGAAAATGTAGGGAATGTAACAGAACTGTAAATAAGGAGAAGTCTGGTACCATACCTTGCGGATTGCATTATCTGAGAGAGAGCTAACACCAGAAAGGTAGGTTACTGAAAAATTACAATTTTCAGCTCTAATCACTTGTATTTTTTGCAACAGAAAATTTCAAACATGCATGAAAAGCAAGAAAATAGTATCATAAATTGTCATCATGCCCATCAATACAAAATTATCAACACCTTGCATTCTTATATGTTTGACTCATAAAAAATGTTTGAATATATTAAGGGTTTCTTTAAAATCAATTTATCCTCTGGCATTAAGGTATAATTGACAAATATTACATAAATTTAGATGTTCAACCTGATGACTTGATTTACAGATACATTGTGAAATATTCATCACAACTGAGAGTCAGTTCCTAGGTAGGTTGATAAGTCCAGGGTCCCCAAGGAGGAGAAAGGGGTCCAGAGCCCTCAAGAAGAAGAAAGGGGTCTGGGGCTCTAAAGGAGAAAAAGACAAACTTTTTCCCTACATTGCTTTATCCTAGTCAATATAACAATGGAGCTTGCTCCAGGACATGTTTCTCCTTCTTGAGAACCTTCTGACTAATCCTGTCATCTTCCAATGTATGTTGTGGGAGTGGGTCTGGTGAAAGTACACAAGGCCTTGGTAAGACTACTTAGTGGGGGCACTCTCCATCCCCCGCCCCTGTTCCCCTTCTGAGGTCTATGTCAAAGATTTCTCTGTCCCTTTTCATAGTTTAATAAAACTCTGTTACACAAAAACTCTTGAGTTATCAAGGCTGGTTCCTGGTCCCGAAGCTAAATCTTCTACTTTGGAGATCACAAATTGAACACCATTTACCATAAGCTATCACAACCAAGCCAATCAACATATCCATCACTTGTACTTTTGCCATTTTCCTTTTTTTTTTCTTTTTTATGTTGAGAACTACTACTCTTTAAGCAAATTAAAAGCACACAGCAATATTATCACATTGCTGTACACCAGTTTTCTAGAACTTACCTTTTCATCTTTCATAACTGAATCAAAAAGCTGTCATTAATAACACCAATTTTAGCCAAGGTATATGGAAAATTATCAAAGAATAATATGGTGATCTTGTTGTAGGCATATAAATTTTGATGTTTCTTCACTTAGAGTAGAAGGGAAGAGACACTGTTGAGCTGGTGACTAAATATTTATGAGTTGGAGCCCAGGATTTTGTTCATTCAGTCCTGCAGTCATTCATTCATTCACACAGCATATTCTAGGCGCTTTTCACACACACTGTCCATCTACCAGTGAGACAACCATGCCGAACCCCAAACTTGGGTCCAAGACCTTGGACAAGTGCTGTCCTTGAGCCTCATCTTTCTTATCTGTACAATAGGGATAATACCTTCTTGAACAGGGAATTGTTAGAGTTGAAAGTGAGGTAAGGTTCCCAGCAATGTGCATATGTATTTTGTGACATATGTCACTGTTACTTATCTAGGTTCTGAACACATGATGAAAGAAATTAGGAGGCAGTTTCTCTCTCCCCAGAGTCCCCTTTCTCAGTCTAAGAGGGCAGCAAAAAGCTCCCAGAGGTTCCCTCACAATGCAATGTGTGAGATGCCACAGACATCTCATGTGGGCTGTTCATGCGTTCTGCCAGCTTTCTCCAGGCCTTCCCTGCAGCCCATGGGGAGCTTCGGAGCAGCAGAGGAGGGCAGAGCCTGAGCCTCACCTCTTCGCCTTCTGGGGGAGCGCCTGGGCTCAGAACAGGAGTTTCAGCGGAGTTTGCAGCCAGGTGGGATCCTTGGAGCTGGTTTGTTCCTGCTGTCCGGTCCGCCTACCCTCCTCCATCTAAGAGCCAATGGCCTTGCTTCCCCCTTGGATGCGGCTCCTGGAAGCTTTGGCCTGACTGCCTTCTTAGTCCTGCAACCCCACACACGGCCCTACTTCTGCCAGAGCTGTGACAGCAGGGCAAAGCCGGTGACCTGGAGGCGACCCCCAGTGGGAGGTTGCTATAGTTGCGGGAGGCGGAGACCTGGGCAGGCTGTGGGTGCTCCACCCCCAGGAATCCTGTGGCTTCTCCGGGCCCGCCCAGCAGACCCCGGAAGGCAGACTGATCTTCCAGCATCCACGTGTCGCCTCCAGAAGCAGCGGGCAGCCTCACTGCGGCCAGAGAAGCTTCGCTGCGCCTCTTCCACGCCCGCCCGGCCAGGCACGATGCCGCCGCTGCACCCGACGGTGAAGCCCAACCCGCTGCAGAAAGCGAACCTCTGCTCGCGCCTGTTCTTCTGGTGAGCGCCCCCGGCCGTGATACGGCAGTCATAGCACCCTCCGCTGCCCGCGCCTTTCAGGAAATGAGTGTGGACCCTCCCAATGCTGTCCTGTTCCCTTCTGCACCCTGGGAAGGCGGAGCACGACTGGGCAAGGAAGTAGGGGAGCAGAGGTGGGGAGGGGATCCGGTGACCTGGTGGCAGAGGTACAGGGTCTCCTTGCCTTGCTGCCGGCAGCCCCTCCAGAGCCAGAGAGCAGGAGGCCAGAAGGCTGCCCAGGGGGAATCACAGCCCAGTAGGGAAAATGCACTGAACACCCCGCCTAGCCTCTACTCTTACTGGCTTCCGCCTGATCTAGACTCAGGAATTCCCAGGTCGGAACTGAAGCGTCACATCACACCTCCCACCCCCTACCCCTGTCCCCAGCCCCAAGCAAGCAGCTTATGAACAGCTTCCTTTATCTAATTAGTGCCCTGGACCGTTGTTGTTCAGTCGTTCAGTCCTGTCCGACTCTTTGCAACCCCGTGGATAGGCAGCCACTGCCTGGTCTCTGTCCCTCACCATCTCCGGAGTTTGCCCAAGTTCGATGTCCATTGCATCCGCGGGGTCATCCTTATAACTCATCCTCTGACACCCTCTTCTCTTGCCCTTAATCTTTCCCAGCATCAGGCCCTTTTCCAGTGAGTCATCTGTTTTCATCAGATGACCAAAATAACTGGAGTTTCAGCTTCAGCATCAGCCCTTCCAAAGAATATTCAGGGTTGATTTCCTTTAAGATTGACTAGTTTGATCTCCTTGCAGTCCAAGGAACTCTCCGAAGTCTTCTCCAGCACCACAGTTCGAAGGCATCAGTTCTTCAGTGCTCCACCTTCTTTGCCATCTTTCAGTAATGTCCCCACCTTTTCCCATATGCCCTGTGAGACAGTGTGTTCCAGCTCCACTGGGTTCCCTCTGCCGCCATGTCTATGACCATGTATTTCTTTCCCTCTTCCTTTCTCCCTGTGTGGCTCTCACTGTATAACCTGGTTCCTAGTTGTGGCAAATTTCATGTGGGTAAAAAACTGAAAGGTTTTTTATTTAATGATTGGGAACACTATTATTGAACATGTTTTGCTTTTGCCTGGGACACACAGTCAGAACTGGAGGATTAATTTGATCAGCTCCTTTCCTTATTGTGAATTATCTCCATTTCCACCTTTAAGGATCACTCTGGGGATAGGGTCCCTGAAGCCTGTGAGGTCTTTCCCAATCATGGTCTTGATGCAGGTGGTCCTGCCCAGGAATCATTTGATTCTGAAACCATTGACGGGTCCCTGAGCCCAGAGGAAACACACAGATGAAAAACAGCTCAGAGCTGAAGCACTTGACTAAAGTGTTCCATGTGGTAGCTGGAGCCACTAACTATGTGGTCCTGAAACCTTTGGGCTTTAATCACACTTGGGTGGTTAATAGTTGTTTTATTTATGGACCGTAACCCATTTATATTTCCCCAAATTTTAGTATTTCCTTCTTTTACAGAACAGCCCAGGGGCTCTCCAGGGGATTGGGATTTCCTATGTTTGATTTTGATGGTCGGTGTATTTAGTGTATGTAGCTTCATCTCTTGGCCATTTGGTGGCCTTAAGGAAAGAGGGGCCTAGAAGAAGGAATATAGGTGTGGTTACTATACATGATAGTAAAATAGGAAAAATTCTCTTTAACTTCAGGCAGAGCAAGGAACTTTCCAAACATCTTCTGTTTGTGAATTTTCAAAATGTGTGTGCCTGGAAATGGGAAGGTGAGGACTTTTCATTGATTTGGGTAGGCACCCATTTCCAGTTTTCCTGCTGGAGGGAAAGGCACTATTACCTCTTATTTTATACTTGAAGGCATTGAAGCAGAGAGATTTAGTAAGTTGCTTACCGCCACACAACCAGTAAGTAATGGAGCAGGACCCCAAGTCAAGCAGTCTGGCTCTGAAGACGGTGTTCCTTGTATATGTAACTGATGTCACCAAGTTGGTCTCCTTCCTTGTGCTGGGCTCCTAGCTCAGGCTAAGACCCCTTTTCTTGGCTGAAGAGGTTGTTTTTCCACTCAGATTCCCACAGCCAATAACTAAACTGATGGTGAGACTGGAACAGCACAAGTTTCATTCAGTGACCAAAGAATGGAGAGGTGAGAGCTTAGCTCACAAATCAACTTCTCAACCCAGTTTGGGTCAAGGTAAAAGCAAGGAAATTGAATCAAGAGAGGGAGGAATATTCATGAGCTATCTGAGAACAAGGATGTGGTTTGGACCTGAAACTGAGGCAACACTCACTTTTAGTCCTTGTGTGGGTTGTTGTCATGACATTGTCAACTGTCATGGCACTGGTGAGTATGCCATTTAGCATAGTAATATATTACATCGAATGCATAGGCTCAGGGTCTAGGGGAGGTTAGGTTTTTCACCATTTTGGGCCTGAAAGTGAAAGTTAGTTGCACAGTCATGTCCAACTCTTTGCGATCCCATGGACTGTAGCCCACCAGGTCCTCTGTCTGTGGAATTCCCCAGGCAAGAGTACTGCAGTGGGTTGCCATTTCCTCCTCCAATTTTGGGCCTAGTTAGTTCTAACCAGTTTTTCTTTTTCTCTGTAACTTCCTCCTTTGGGCCTGAGACTCAGACAAAAGCAGGAAGTGGAAATTAAAGAGTTAGTTACTCAGTCATGTCCAACTCTTCATGACCCCATGAACTGTAGCCTGCCAGGCTCTTCTCTCCATGAGATTCTCCAGGCAAGAATACTGGAGTGGATAGCTAAAATAAATATGATTGTCACCTGGCTGAAGTCCCAATTCTCACACCCAGATAAAGACCAGATAAAACTAATGAGGCAGTTGGGGATACACAGACCAAAAAGCAGGAGGAGAATAATTGTAAGGGGTCCAAGGAAATGGCAAACCACTCCAGTACTCTTGCCTAGAGAATCCCATGGGCAGAGGAGCCTGGTGGGCTACAGTCCATGGGGTCACAAAGAGTTGGGCATGACTGAGCAACTTCACTTTCACTTTCAAGAATGGCATAAGCCTAGGAAGCTGAGATTACCCTTTTGATACTGTCCCAAATTTGTTCAGTCAGGGCCCTTCTTGTTCTCAGTATTGGATCAAGTGACTTTCTCTTTGAATTTTTATTGGAGTATAGTTGATTAACAATGTTGTGTTAGTTTCTGCTCTACAGCAAAGTGAATCTCTTATACACATACACATACACACTCTTTTTTTAGATTGTTTTCCTACGTAGGCCATTACAGAGTGTAAAATAGAGTTCTCTGTGCTATGCCATAGGTCCTTCTTAGTTATGTTTTATATATTACAGTGTGTGTATGTCAATCCCAGTGCCCCAATTTGTCCCTCCTCTCACCCCCTGGTAACCATAACTTTTTTTTTCTCCTACATTGTGACTCTCAGTCTAGTTTTTAAAGAGTTCATTTATAGCCTTTACGTATATTCCACATATAAGCGATATCATATGATATTTGTCCTTCTCTGTCTGCAAGCGGTCTTCTCTAACAGTCAGGTTACACTGTCTTCTATTTAACCACTCGCATTAACATAGAAACAACAAGAAATAGCTGCAAGGGCACGGATTCCTCCTTGATCAGCCAGCAGGCAATCAGGAGCTATGCAGTGGTTGAGTGTCATGTGGACCAGAGGCCCAGTGAAGATTTCATATTTCTAAAGTTACACCTGAGTTCTTCAGTTGCCCAGGCCATGTTCCAGTGCCTTTTTTTGTTGTTGTTGTTTATTTTTTAGTAGCTTTGGCTTTATAAATTGCTTCTCGTGCTAGGCTCACCAAGGATGTTACAGGGGCGACAGCTCCTTCCATTACCAGTCCAGTCCAGCTCCCTCCTGACTAGATGAATGGCTCCATTTAGATGGGAGGTGGGGTGAGTGTAATTAAAATCTCAATGTGAGCTAGATTGGGGTGTGCACCTCTTATAGCCCAGTATCCACTAGTAGAGTTTTCTTGGAGACAGTTAATGTCCCATTGTGGGTGGTCCTTGCCCCAGGGTCCTCGAGGACTCTTAGGGGCTCATCTGTGTTTGGGTTTTCTTGAGTCATGTTTAGACTAACGGTGGCGCCCTTCCATCCAGGATACTGCCTCCACAGACTAGGCCCCCTCAGGTTTGTATGATCCTGTTCCCAGAGCCCTTGGGCATGGTCTGTATCTAGAGTCGGTCATGTCTGGATGTGGAGGGCTCATTGGAAATATTGATTGGGTCCCTAGCAAATAGGGATTTGACTAACACATACCCCTTTGCTGGGGTGGGGTGGCAATGGGGGTAATTGATGTCCCTGGGCAGAAGCCTGGGCATGAAGGGATTGAACTGTAGTTTGGTGATATTCTCCACTGTTAGTGGAGTTCCTGAAAGTATCAGTTCAGTTCAGTCGCTCAGTCGTGTCCGACTGTTTGCGACCCCATGAATTGCAGCACACCAGTATTTATTCCCCGATTGGGGCTGAAGGTGGCAGACCCCACAGTCAGTAAAATTTCAGCCCTTATGAAAGTCTTGTGTTACATTTGAAAAGAAATTAATCGGCCAGGAAGAGATAATGAAACGTGAAACCTGAATTCTGTTCACGGAGCCTAAGAATGAATTCCGGAGAACTCGCAAACACAGAGGCAAACTTTATTTTAGAAGATAGAGACACAAAGTCCTCAGCATAGACTCTGAGAGGGGGTGAAAGGCCCCCAAAAGGCGAGGATAATAGCAGTTTTATATCTTTTCTAGTATTGATCTGTACATTTTTGGTTGATTCATGACTTAATGTAAACGTCACCATGTCCAGTTTGTCGATTTTATGGCTTTCTTGGAACCCCAGTTTCTCAGTTTCTCTAGACACTGCAACGCCATCACTCAACCCTTTCTCAAGACCCCAGACCATTATTTAGGGACCAAATGTATGTTTTAAGTGCTAATGGTCTTTGTGGAAGCTTCTCTCGATAAACTGGACAGCAGTTAATAATTGTCTTATCCTGGGTCTGAATGTTTTATGACCTTCCAGACCAGGAAGGGATTCCTCTGAATGCCTGGAAATTGGAGCACAGAGTGAGATGCTTACTTGAGAAGAGAAAAATTGAAATTAAGAAATGAATTAAAAATTGAAATTAAAAAAAAATCTTACAGTGTCTAGCAATTTCTGCTTCAATTATAGGGAGGACTATAAGAAAAATCAATGTATTCATTTTAGTTGGAAAGATGTTACTTATCTTCAGGACATCTTCAGATGGTTGGGGTCAGAAAGAGGCTCATGTGAGGGGAGTCTGACAGGGCTGTAAGGAGGTCAGGGTCCAGAGCCTGTTGGACTCAGGGTGGTGAATTGTAACATGATTCCCTGTAAAATTTCCTTTGTGTTATTAGCTGAACTAAGGAGGTCTTGAGACTGCAAGGTTGCGTCTTAGCTGAATGTGACTGAGGCATTCTTGAGTCTGGTGGGCTTCCCTGGTGGCTCAGTGGTATAGAATCCATCTGCCAGTGCAGGAGACACAGGTTTGATCCCTGTGCCAAGAAGATCCCCTGCAGAATGAAATGGCAACCCACTCCAGGATCCTTGACTGGGAATTCCCATGGACAGAGGAGCCTGGAGGGCCACAGTCCATGGGGTCACAAAACCAGTCACACACAACTTAGCCACTAAGAAACAACAGCAAAATCCTTGAGTCTGATATAGTTCAGAAAATTTAAGTGCTTGGAAGTACAGGAACGTATCTACAGCCTTATCCACAATAGCCATTCAGCTCTATTCTGTGCTACTGAACCAAGGTAACATTATTTTGATTTCTAAATGTATTTTTCTTAATAATTAAAGTAGATGTACAATGCATGTTCAGTAGCCCACAAACAGGGTATTTTAGTTAAGTTATATTCTGTGTAAGTCAGAGTGACTTATCAACACCCTGATATATGTGTTTGTAAGCATATGTCTAATTTTCTCCCTACATCTTTGTATAGTTAAAATGTAGACTTTTTTAAACAATGTCCATGAATGTAGGATTCTAATTAAAGATACATTATTTGAATATATGTCACTCTCCTTTTGATGTTTAACAGGTGGCTAAACCCCTTGTTTAAAACTGGTCATAAACGGAAATTAGAAAAAAATGACATGTACCCAGTGCTTCCGGAAGATCGCTCCCAGCACCTTGGAGAAGAGCTGCAAGGGTGAGCACAGGCAGCAGGGAGTATGGTTAGAAGAGTGAGAATTTCTCCATGGGGCTAAAGGCTTGTGGGGAGGGGCCTTTGCCTTCCTCCGGGGTCTTCTGAGCCTCCTTCCCTGACACTGAACCCTCAGCCCTTCATGCTGACCCTGGGCTTAGCCCACGTTCGAGGCTGGGGGAGCCTGTGTTCCCTGCATGAGTGGATGTGGAGGGAGCCCCCAGCCATGGCCTTGGAGACCTAGCTCTGTCCCCAGAGATGGGGTCCCTGGGGGACAGTGTCTGCCCTTCTGAGCTGCTCATGACCTGTGAGTTCAGCAAAGCTTAGCAGGAATTTGTTTCTAGAATCTGGGACTTTTCTCTGAAGACCTGGTCTGGTGCTTATCCTGGTGCTTCAGTGTCTGCACCGCTCATCTTTTGGGAGCCCTGCGAGCAGTTAGCCAGCATCTATGGGCAGCCACGGAGCGCCCTGGAGTGAAGGCTTGTCCTCTGCCCTGTCCCTCCCCTGTTTTCCTGTGGCCGGGCTGTTCCTCACTGTGCTTTGTCTCTCTTCGCAGGTACTGGGATCAAGAAGTGTTGAGAGCCCAGAAAGATGCACAGAAGCCTTCTTTAATGAAAGCGATCATAAAGTGCTACGGGAAATCCTACTTAGTTTGGGGAATGTTAACATTTCTAGAGGTAAAAGCTTTTCCATACAGTGCATTGATTTTGAATATATGTGGGTCAGTCCTGAGATGGATGGACTGAGGCAGGAAGAGGACAGTGATTTAAGGTCTGAGGGTAAATCTCATCTAGGAATCATGATGTAGATCAGCAGTTGTATTTATCTTTAGAATAGACAGATTCTTAAAGGGCTTGACCTCTGGAGATTACTATTTTTCTCTTAAATGATTAAAACATAGTGTAATGGAAGGATAGCAGCACTGGAAATATATATTATACCATGTTAGGATGTTTTTGGTGCTCAATATAAATATTGAGTGACCCTTGACCAAAAGAAGACCTTACCACCTCAGGGAATATGTGTCCTGTGGTTTGGAGGAAGTAACTTCAGAAGACAGAGATCAGGAGATGGCAACAAACCTAACAGATTCCAAACCAAAGGCCAGAAGCAGAGTTTTAATAAAGCATTTGGACAGTAATTTGAAGTAGAGGATTTATGTGGCAACAACAGACCTATGTTCAACAACATGGAACTGAAGATTATTCTTCATACAAAGTTAAAAGCATATTGTATCTCCTTCCTGACCACTTGCCCAGTCCCCATCTCTTCGAGAGAGACAAGCTTCATCTAAATTATTTCATCTGATTGATGACTGTCATTTATAACTTTATTGCTACTTCTGTCGGGTATTCCTTTGGAAAAGGTGTATGGATTCATTACATATTCTAACGTATTGTCTATAGATTGTAAGATAGAGTGAAACATGTACTGAAGATACTTTTAAGTTGACCTGTCTTTATATTTAGAAATGTCTCTTAATAGTAGGCTTCCCTGGAGGAGAGTTCTGACAAAACGTGGTCCACTGGAGAAGGGAATGGCAAGCCACTTCAGTATTCTTGCCTTGAGAACCCCATGAACAGTATGAAAAGGCAAAAAGATGGGACACTGAAAGATGAAATCCTCAGGTCGGTAGGTGCCCAATATGCTACTAGAGATCCGTGGAGAAATAACTCCAGAAAGAATGAAGAGACGGAGCGAAAGCAAAAACAGCACACAGTTGTGGATGTGACTGGTGATGGAAGTAAAGTCCGATGCTATAAAAAGCAATATTGCATAGGAACTTGGAATGTTAGGTCCATGAATCACGGCAAATTGAAAGTGGTTAAACAGGAGATGGCAAGAGTGAACATCAACATTTTAGGAATCAGCAAACTAAAATGGACTGGAATGGGGAATTTAACTCAAATGACCATTATATCTACTACTGTGGGCAAGAATCCCTTAGAAGAAATGGAGTAGCCATCATAGTCAACAAAAGAGTCCGAAATGCAGTTCTTGGGTGCAATCTCAAAAATGACAGAATGATCTCTGTTCATTTCCAAGGCAAACCACTGAATATCACAGTAATCCAAGCCTATGCCCCAACCAGTAATGCTGAAGAAGCTGAAGTTGAATGGTTCTCTGAAGACCTACAAGACTTTCTAGAAGTAACAGTCAAAAAAGACGTCCTTTTCATTATAGGGAACTGGAATGCAGAAGTAGGAAGTCAAGAGATACCTGGGGTAACAGGCAAATTTGGCCTTGGAATACAGAATGAAGCAGGGCAAAGGCTAACAGAGTTTTGCCAAGAGAATGCACTGGTCATAGCAAACACCCTCTCCCAACAACGCAAGAGAAGACTCTACACATGGACATCACCAGATGGTCCATATGAAATCAGATTGATTATATTCTCTGCCACCAAAGATGGAGAAACTGTATACCGTCAGCAAAAGAAGACTGGGAGCTGACTGTAGCTCAGATCATGAAGTCCTTATTGCCAAATTCAGACTTAAATTGAAGAAAGTAGGGAAAACCACTAAACCATTCAGGTATGACTTAAATAAAATCCCTTACGATTATACAGTAGACATGAGAAATAGATTCAAGGGATTAGATCTGATAGACAGAGTGCCTGAGGAACTATGGATGGGGGTTCATGACACTGTACTAGAGGCAGGGACCAAGACCATCCTCAAGAAAAAGAAATGTAAGAAGGCAAAATGGTTGTCTGAGGAGGCTTTACATATAGCTGTGAAAAGAAGAGAGGCAAAAAAGCAAAGGAGAAAAGGAAAGACATACCCATTTGAACGCAGAGTTCCTAAGAATAGCAAGGAAAGATAAGAAAGAGTTCCTCAGTGATCAATGCAAAGAAAGAGATGAAAGCAATAGAATGGGAAAGATTAGAGATCTCATCAAGAAAATCAGAGATACCAGCGGAACATTTCATACAAAGATGGGCACAATAAAGCACAGAAATTGTATGGATCTAACAGAAGCAGAAGAGGTTGTAAGAATACAGAGAAGAACTACACAAAACAGATCCTCATGACCCAGATAATCACAGTGATGTGATCACTAGCCTAGAGCCAGATATCCTGGAAGGTGAAGTCAAGTGGGCCTTAGGAAGCATCACTAAGAAGAAAGCTACTGGAGGTGGTAGAATTCGAGTTGAGCTATTTCAAATCCCAAAAGATGATGCTATGAAAGTGCTGCACTCAATATGCAAGCAAATTTGGAAAACTCAGAAGTGGCCACAGCATTGGAAAAGGTCAGTTTTCATTCCAATCCCAAAGAGAGGCAAGGCCAAAGAGTGCTCAAACTATTGCACAATTGCACTCATCTCACATGCTAGTAAAGTAATGCTCAAAATTCTCCAAGCCATGCTTCAATAGTACATGAACCAAAATCACTGCAGATGGTGACTGCAGCCATGAAATTAAAAGATGCTTGCTCCTTGGAAGAAAAGTTATGACCAACCTAGACAGCATATCAAAAAGCAGAAACATTACTTTGGCAACAAAGGTCCATCTAGTCAAAGCTATGGTTTTTCCAGTAGTCATGTATGGATGTGAGAGTTGGACTATCAAGAAAGCTGAGCACCAAAGAATTGATACTTTTGAACTGTGGTGTTGGAGAAGACTCTTGAGAGTCCTTTGGACTGCAAGGAGATGCAACCAGTCCACCCTAAAGGAAATCAGTCCTGAATATTCATTGGAACTGATGCTGAAGCTGAAACTCCAATACTTTGGGCACCTGATTTGAAGAACTGAGTCATTGGAAAAGACCCTGATGCTGGGAATTTGGGAGGAGATCAGGATGACAGTGGATAAGATGGCTGGATGGCATTACTGACTCAATGGGCATTAGTTTGAGTATACTCTCGGAGTTGGTGATAGAAAGGGAGGCCCAGCGTGGTGCAGTCCATGGGGTCACAAAGAGTCGGACACGACTGAGTGACTGAACTGAACTGAACTTCCCGGTGCTCAGAAGAATCTGCCTGCAGTGCAGGAGACTGCCAGGGTCCAGCCCCGGTGGATCCAGGGTGATTCGAAGGTGGGGGGGACGGAGTCGGCGTCTTTGGAAAAATACATATTTAATCACAGATATAGAGAGATTAGAAATGGATAGTGCAGTAGGAAGATTAGTGGAGAAAAGGAGGCTGAATAACTTGGATTACATGGAATAGCATCCATGCTCCAGATGGGAATTCAGCCAGAAAAACGGGAGCAAGAAAGAAGCGACATGGGGGAATCAGTCTTTCCAGAAACTGATCCAATTTCTTTATTTTGGGGTTTGCTTATATACCTTTTGTTACACATAGGGATGAATACAGAGTCACGTGGGGGGTCAGCAGTCCTGACCTTTATCAAAATCAGGTGCTTCACATAAATGCATAAAAAAAGGTACATCATCTTCTGGCCATGAGACCTGCTGACATTTTATGATCCTTTCTTTCTGATAACCAAAAAACTTATTTCTTCCAAGGGTGTTTTTTCTTAAACCAGGCACCACCCTCCAAATAAAGTTACATTCCTATAGGGTGAGGGTGTAGTGAGTTACAATCAAGAAAAGAATTTATTTAACCCAAGGTTAACATGATTAGTCTTAAAGGTTAATACTTATTTCTCCTATATGCTTAAAGGTTAATCTTATTTCTCCTATATGTTAGTTATATTCATTATAAGGGTAGGGAACATGGAGATTTAGCAGCAAACATCAGCCCAACAAATGAAAATCCTTTCATCAATGCTCCCCTTAAGATCTATTTAGTCTTAAGATATGATAAAGTTACATTTTTACACAGCAAGGACACAGTGATTTATAACAAAGTACAGTGATCTATTACAAAAGAGAAAATCCATTAACTCAAAAAGTCTAGTATTGCTAACATCAAAAACTACTATATTTCCTTTTCTATATTCCAAATGTATTGATTAATATATTCCCAGGTGCCTAAGGATATGGAGGCCTGGCGGCAATCATTGACTCAACAAGAAGAAAAAGCCCTATGCTAATTAAGACTCTCAAAATACTCCAAAACTCTCTGTGCTGTTTATGGTTGAGAGGTAGTAAAAATCATGTGGCAGGAGTATGGATAATCCTGTCACACAAGCTAGTCTGTCAGCAGAGAGGTTTGACCTGAGACATCCTTGTCCCACCAAGAGCAGGGAATTAGCAGCAATTATTGACACAACAAATGAAAAACCCTTCACCAATATAATTCCTAACCAACCCACTATACTAATAATTTCTAACTCCCCCAAATAATTTGCCTTTAGTAAGTCTAAAACATCTCATGCCTCTCAGATTTGGAGGCTGTAAACAATCACATGTGGCCGGACAAACCTATACAGGTGGGCTACATAACCTTCAGAGCAGTCGTAAGCTGAAACAGTCTTGTCACGCCCAAGAATTTTTATTGCCTTGGAGCTGCACGTTTACTCCTTCTCCAAGAGAAACGGTTATGGGGGAGAGCCCCCCGTAAAATCAGAGGTGTAGGTGAGAGCATAAAACAGACTCTGGCTTTGGGGTTAGATGCTCGGGGACAGGGGGTTTCCTGAGGCTTGATCACGCCTTTGCGTATGCCAAGCCTCCTTCCTCATGACCTTTGCCATGGGCGGAATTCCTCACGCTGGCCCCGGGCGGGAGACTCTTGTTCAATCCCTGCATCAGGAAGATACCCTGGAGAAGAAAATGGCAACCCACTCCAGTATTCTTTCCTGAAGAATTCCATGAACAGAGGAGCCTGGCAGTGTCCAGTTCATGGGGTCGTAAAGAATCAAACACGACTGAGTGACTATTACTCACTCAAATTTGGACTGGAGCCCAGAATAACATAAGACATTTGACAGTTGCTCAGCAAGTAATTGTTGACATTCCCAGGTCACATATGATAAATGCTTTCCTGGGAAAGGATCATCTCCTTCCCGTGGAACAGAACCTGGGGTCCTGTGAATGGACTGGAGCTGCCAGAGCTTCCAAGATCACTCCCTTACCTGGGCTGACCCCTCCCCATGGGCCAGGTCAGCTAGGCCACAGCCCGCTATGGGGAGGAGCTCCAGCTTCACCATGAATTGTGGAGAACTCATGCACCCTCCATTGCAGGTTTCCGTCCTGGGTGAGTTCTCATGAATTCTGCTTGTGTGGAAACCCTGGGGCCTCGGTGTCTGCCTGTGACTCATGCCAGGTGCCTGGTTGGATGAGTGGCCTCCAGGTTTAACGTTGGATCATATCCTGGAGCAGGTCTTTCTCTGCTGTCCCTGGTTCTCTAGTTTCTCTTTGGTACCAGATGATAAAGAGGCTTGAAGGCAAGTGGGTCTCAAAGCATAGCCCATGTGGATTTTCTGGCTGTCCTGGGCTGTCGGCTCCTTAGGCGCGGTTGCTAAGCCTCGAATGGATCCCATCCTAATATGAGTCCTGGGTCTTGGCTGTGACAGTTCACGGGAGAAGCAGACATAGAGGGAGAGGCCGCAGGATCTGGGGTTCTTCCTGAGAGGGAATCAGCCCCACTGTGGTGCTGGGAGTGTTGATTTCAGAGTTTTCCGGATCCAGTAATACTTCCTGCTGGGGATCCAGGAAAGCCAGGCCTGGGGCTGCATAAGCGGCAGCTGGTAGAGCCCTGGGCCCTCTTTTAGGAGATTGGTTGTTGGGTGGTCATGGCAGAGAAGTGGGAGTAGAGGGCCTTGAGTGTAGGGGCTCCTCTGTGTGGCAGTACTTCTAGTACTAGTAGCAGTAGCGGTACTAGTTACTTAAATTGATTTTATGAAGCAAATGCCCATGTTGTGATCTATCTGTACTGCTTGTTGGTCTTTGTATTTTTGATAATGAAAGATCTAAACTCAGCCCAGGATTTTCTAAAACACAAACATGTTTCCTTTTAGATCTCCAGCCCTCTTTCAATTCCTCCGGTGCACAGAACGCCCCATGGATCATCCATGATCCCAAGCAGTGTGCTCTTTCCACCCACAGCACAAGCAGGGCCTCCCAGGTACTCCTGGCAGCACCAGTGAGAAAAAGCAGGGTGACGCCAGTCCAGGGTGAGGCTCTTAGGATTCTGAAATATGAAAACCTCTGTCCTATGAGAACTGAGGAGTGTCTTTACCACTCGGAGAAACAGGTACCAGGCTGTGGAGCCCTTGCAGGTCAATGCTAATTAGAAAAGAACAGTCAGAGAATTCTTAGCACCCTGGCCCCTGTGTGCACCTCCATGGGGACTGCAGGTGTGGAGGACAGGTTTCCGCAATCCCAGGGCTCTCAGGGTGGAGAGGAGGAGCCTGAAGTTTCTGCCTGGGCCAGAGACACGGAGACCACCTCCCCAGGTCATCAGGGCTTCTCTCTGAGAGGTGAGGTCTCTACCTGCTGTTGTGTAAGTGGGGTGACCTCAGAGAGACAAAGTGGGTTCACGCAGTCTTCTGAGAGGGGAGGAGTGGCTGGGAGTTATGTCCTCTTCCCAGGACCCTTAGATGTGGCCTGGCCTTGTCCAGACACTTGGCCTTTGTCTGAGACCACTTTTGCTGATGGTCTCTGGTCCAAGTGGAGGCTGTGGGGAAGCCCATATGTGTGTAAATCTTCCCTTTGGAGCTCAGCTGATGGGCAGGAAGTAAACAGAATCCTCTGCGTCCCAAAGTGGGCTTGTGCCTTGACTCATGGTTGGTTCCCCGAGAGCTGAGTGGTCTTTGCATTTATTCCCCAATCCTTTCTTCTATGTGTCCCTCACTTTGCTCAACCCAGGAGGCTGAGGAGTGGCTGCTGATGGCAGAGATACTGCGGGCTGAGAGCAACCATTGAGGACCACACAGCAGGAGAGGAGGAGGGGGCCTTGAGCAGAGTGGACGGGGATTTGCTGAGCAGACCTGCTGTGTGTGCCCTGCTGGTTCCTGAGAGCATCATGTTAGCCATTAGGTGTCAGTAATACCCACAGTGATGACCTTGAGTTATAAATTAGGGTTTTATATCCACCTTCTTTTTTTTTTCTAAGCATATGTAAGTTTTTAATGTAAAGTTAAAAGAATTTTTTAAATTGAAGTATGATTGGCTTAGAATGTTATATTAGTTTCTGGTATACATCAGTTCAGTTCAGCTCAGTCGCTCAGTCGTGTTCAACTCTTTGTGACCCCATGAATTGCAGCACACCAGACCTCCCTGTCCATCACCATCTCCCGGAGTTCACTCAGACTCACATCCATTGAGTCCGTGATGCCATCTAGCCATCTCATCCTCGGTCGTCCCCTTCTCCTCCTGCCCCCAATACCTCCCAGCATCAGAGTCTTTTCCAATGAGTCAACTCTTCGCATGAGGTGTCCAAAGTACTGGAGATTCAGCTTTAGCATCATTCCTTCAAAAGAAATCCCAGGGTTGATCTCCTTCAGAATGGACTGGTTGGATCTCATACAGTACATGATAAGTTTAGTTACCAAGTGTCACCATGCAAAGTTATTCCAATATTATTGAATATATTTCCTATGTTGTATATTATAATCCTGTGATTTATTTATTTTTTAAACTTTTATGTATTTACTTTTTTGCCCCTGATCCCCTTTTACTTATTTTATAATTTGGAGTTTGTGCCTCTTAAGTTCCCTCATCTATTTCACTTGTTTCCTCCACCCCCCTCAATCCATTTTCTTTATGTAGTCAGGGAGGTAGGAGACTCTTTTTAAAAGATTGCATTCATAATGATTAAAATTTTTAGCAATCTGCTTAGAAGTGAAACTTTAATTACAGTCTAGAAAATTTGGCTTTACACATGGCTTTTCTCAAGAGTTCTTATTCACCTGTGACCATCTGTGAGCAACAGTGAGTTCTCCAGGCCCTTTGTGAAACCAGGCTCTGCCATTAAGAATAGAGTAATTCTCTTACTGGGACTTCTAATAATAAAAGTGATGAAAAATCTTTGTTTTTATGGTGGTTTCAGAGCTCTCTGAGCTGTTGTATCTCATTTAGCTGTCCCAGGATTCCTCTGAGGGAGGCAAGGCCGGTATTTTCACAGATAAAGACCCGGAGGCCCAGGAGGGCACATGATGGGCTTGGGGTCACGTGACTGGCAGGTGGCCGACCTGGTCCCTGAGGCGCAGAGCTCTGACTGCTAGACCCGTGTTCTGTGTTCTGTCCTCTCCTCCCACAGCCTCCACTGAGGCTCAGAGCCAGGAGGAGCTGCTTTTCTAGCAACAGCTCTGTGCTCCTCTGTCAACTGCTTTCTATAGTGTTTTTTGTTTTGTTTTTAATTTCATGTAGATTTTAAAAAACATTTCAAAAATGCAAAAATAGAATGAAAGGGTAACACAATGTGTCACTCCAGAGTAGGGCTCTCTGGCAGAAAGATTGTTGTGAGTTGATTGTGTTTTTCAGAAATAGACACGGGAGAAACTCTGAAGACGGAGTAGAAGTTACTCTTCTGAGGGACATCTACACTGAAAAAGGAAGTCTCCATTTGTAAAGGTGTCTCCCTCTCTGTACCAGAAAAAGAAGGGTGGCTCTAGATCACAGCAGAATCCTGTTGAAGGACAGTCTTCAGAAAGGATGAAATCTGCATAACAAACACAACCCTAGTGTAGTTTAAGCTGCTTTTCCTATTAACCTCTCATAGGCGCCCCATCACCTTTTCTTTTGTCTTTAGCTGGGGATGGTATTTAAGGTGGTGGCTTGGGCCATCTCAGGGAGTTACTCAGTTCTTCTTGATATTTCACATGTGTATCAGAAATATACATGTTAATAAACTTCTGTTTGATTTTGTCCTGCTATTCTGTCATTTATTACAGAGATCCTCAGCTAAGAACTCAGAAGGGTAAAAGGAAATAAGCCTCTTTGTCACCCTAAATCAGCTGCAATAATTGCCATAAAGAGCAGTCTTGATTCATCTGAAACTCACCCTCATTTCCCAAGATTATTTTAAAGCAGTTTGAAGACATCATATCGTTTTTATCCATAAGTATTTTAGTATGTATCTTTAAAAGATATGGAATCTCCCCCCACTAAACACATTTAGCATAAACATTATTATTATTATTCATAAATATTAACTTTAATATCATTAGTGTCTAGCCAGCGCTCACAGTTGTCTTTTTCCCCTCTTCTGTTGGAAGCAGTATTAAATAAGGTACACTTGGCTGACACAGGTTATACAGATTGCCTTTCTGTTCCCTTCCACCCCGAGCCTGTAGGTTGTTTGTCCTGTAGAGATTCCCACAGCTTGGATTTGGCTGATCGCATCTCTCACTGTGTCAATTCACATGTTCCTCTGGCACCTTAGGTTGGTGTTTAGGTCTAGAAGTTTGATGTAGCTCATTTGGATTTTCTTCACCCCTTTCGTCTGTGTAGGAGGTAGGGTTGTATATATCCGTTATAAGGTACATAACATCTTTGGTGTGTATGTGTGTGTGTGTGTGTGTGTGATATTGGAACTATTCATGATCCTTGCTCAAGGTCCCTTAATTTATTAAGAGTTGCAAAATGGAGATGTTTTAAGCTCCTTGGTTAACACCATGAAATTAAAAGACGCTTACTCTTTGGAAGAAAAGTTATGGCCAACCTAGATAGCATATTCGAAAGCAGAGACATTACTTTGCTGACTAAGGTCTGTCTAGTCAAGGCTATGTATGGATGTGATAGTTGGACTGGGAAGAAGGCTGAGTGCTGAAGAATTGATGCTTTTGAACTGTGGTGTTGGAGAAGACTCTTGAGAGTCCCTTGGACTGCAAGGAGATCCAACCAGTCCATTCTGAAGGAGATCAACCCTGGGATTTCTTTGGAGGGAATGATGCTGAAGCTGAAACTCCAGTACTTTGGCCACCTCATGCGAAGAGTTGATTCATTGGAAAAGACTCTGATGCGGGGAGGGATTGGGGGCAGGAGGAGAAGGGGATGACAGAGGATGAAATGGCTGGATGGCATCACTGAGTCGGGCGTGAGTCTGAGTGAACTCCGGGAGTTGGTGATAGACAGGGAGGCCTGGCGTGCTGTGATTCATGGGGTTGCAAAGAGTTGGACACGACTGAGAGTCTGAACTGATCTGAACTGAACTGATAGTATTTATTGGGAGAGTAGGGGAAAATAATTTTTTTCAGTTTTTAAAACCTGTTTTCAAGATGATGAATTGATTCTCCTCTAGTGAAGAGAGGGGCTAGTGAGTTCTCATGGTTGTTTGTTTGGTTTGGTTTTGTGAATGTCAGTTTGAGCTCATGGATTTAAGTATTTCTGATCTGCTTCAGTCCATTTCATTTGTTATGCTTGTGTCGAACTTTGGCCATCTTTGTGCAGTGGGAGTATATTCAGGTTGGGTCCTAAGTCTTTTACACATACTCTAGAAGTCTTGGCTAGTTTTTTTTTTTTTTTTTAATGTCTTTTTTTTTTTTTTTTTTGGTTTCTGGTGTGACAGGATGTTTTTAGTTCATTTTGTACAGCATTTGTTCAGCCCTGGAATCAACCATTTCTCCAAGCAGCCTTGTCTCCTTTTAGTGTGAAATGGTATTTAAAGACTATAGTCTGGGTGCTAGAGGGGCTTATTGTTCTTGTTTATTGTTTCTTGGCTTTTTTTCATTAGACCAAGTTAGAATACATTTTTTTAAGGTAAACAAATATGTTTACATGGGTGTTTCCAATCCAAGTCAGATGCAGGACACTAGTGTTTTTACTTCATCTTAGTGTGCTTACATCTGTATCTCTTTTCTCCCATCATCTACTCTCTTTGTCCCAAGTCTAAGTGTAATTCTCATTGATATCAACATAATTATTCATTTGTTTCATCTTATAATGTGACTTCTGAAAGCATTATGAGATTTATCTTTTTGCAGTTCATATTGTCTTCATGTGGGTGTATGATGCAGATAATGTGTTTTCAAATTGTTTTGTTTAAAATCACTTTTGATAGTTCCTTTTGTATTGCTCTGTGAACCAACAGGATGGGTAGATATTTAGGTACTTTTATTTAAATTTACTTTGAAATTTTAGGAATTGCTTTTTAAAAAATTAGTTCTTTTATGATTATAATTCTGTATAATGTTTTCATGATTCCAAAATCAAGACAAGGCTACTTTTAAAGAAGGCTGATATCCTCGTTGGCTCTATTCTAATTCTCCTTCTCCTTTTAGGATAACTTTCCAGGCTAATTTTGACTCATCTTCTTATTGATGTTTTTTAAATATAGTTTTATCTGAAATTTTATTTTTCCTACTGTGCAGAATGAAAATTTTCAATTTCAATACTGTAATCTCTGGACTTGGGTTTATAAGGATTTTTCTGGAAGCATGAAATGTGTCATGGAACTCTGATTAAAAGTCTGTGATCATTGTAATTCCTTCAGAGTAGGTCTGTAGCCATTCCAGGCTCAGATGCCAAGACAGTGCAAGAGTGGAGTTTAGCAGATGCTTACATGGGTTAGTTTCTGCATCCAGAATCTTCCAGGGAGAGGAATCTTCAGGCTTCATCACTAATCAGTTGAACCTAAACCAGTTTCTGGAGGCTGGGCCTCAGGCATCAGAGTGCCCTTATCCCCACCCAGGTGATACTAAGGTGCAGCCAGGATGAAGACCAATGTGTTAAAGATGAGTGAAGGCTAGGATATCTAGAATGCTGGTAGGTATGATTTCCCAGATTTACTGCTTTTCCTTCTTATCTCTAGGATTTTTCTCAACTCCACTTTAGAACTCCCCCAGTTCTAAAGATTAACTGCCTGTTCAATTTTTTTCCTACAAGCTCACTCGTTTCTGCTTATATGTTTCATTCAAGTGTTTTTCTTTGTTAGCTTGTTTCTATTTTTGTGTTTTTATTTCCATGAATGAGATATGGGGAAACTGGGTGAGAAATGTTTCAAGTACATTAACTTGGAGAAGGAATTCTATCCACTGCAGAAGTTCTGATTTCTAACCTCACCCTGCAAGAAGTTATTCTAAGAAGCAAAAGGTGGGACCCAATATCAGGTGCTTTGAGGAGGCTGAATACCAAGGCCTCTGTCAAGAAATGGCTACCACAAACTTCCCTGGCAATCCGGTGGTTAAGACTCTATGCCCCCAGTGCAGATGTGAGGGTTCTTGATCCCTGGTCAGGGAACTAAGATTCTGCATGCCACAGGGCGTGGCCAAAATAAAAAGTCTGCCTGAGAGACTCAGACTCTCAGAGAATCCTGAATAATGGATCTTGTGGTATTAAATTCTGCTCTTTTAAAGATCCTTTATGATTTCAGAGTTGTGAAGAATTCTTGTGAAAGAATAAGAACTATATTCTCAATTGGTTTGTGGAAAGAATATACATGTGATCATAGATTTATGTCAAAGAGGAAGGGTTTAAGGGACAGTGTTTGACCTTGTTCCTGCTGATCAAGAAAATTTCAGTATGGTTATCTTCAAGGTTGATAATGAATATTTTCTCAGTTGTTTAATTTCTTTTTAGTTGATGGTGAGAATCGGGAATGTACAGATGAGAGGTTTCCTTGGTAGTGTCTGCCCACACCAGTGTACACGTGGTGGGGCAGCTCCCGGGAATGGCTGCCACCAGTGTCTGTGTCCCCAGGGTGAGCCACAGCCACTCCTTGCCTCTCTGAGAGACTCTCCAAGACAAGCAGAGTCTTCTGGAATTCAGTCTATCCTTGGGGTTCACACCACTCTTTCACTTGGAGTTAATACTCGGAACAGAACATTGAGCATATGCAGGAGTTAATCTGGTAGCTGGAAAACCTTTTGCCTGGTTTGCCTCAGCCAGTTTTACCAAATGTCAGAAATGGAAACACTCACAGATTATAAATGCAGCTGCCAGCTGTCCTGTTAAATGACTGTTCATCTAACCTTTCCCTGTGTGTGGAGGGGACAGATCTACTCAGTCTACCTTTGATGACTTCAGTAACTTCTGTCCTGTGTGTTCTGGAAGCTTTGTAGAATCATATTTAATATGTGTATTCTTACTCTCTATATGTACTTGGGGTTTTGTTTTCACAATTTTGTGCTATTCACTATTTTGCCTATTTTGCTTTCTATTTTTTCTGTTTGAGAGACATTACTGGAAAATTGTTTTTTACTTCCTGTTAGTTTTCATGTGGAGCATAATATCCATTTTCTGTTTTCCATAGTTGCAACTTGTGCCAGGATGGAGATTCCTTATGCATTGCACTTTTCGTTGCTTCTCTGAGTTGCCGTGACTGCTCCTTGCTGGAGGCACAGCTGTGCAGGTGTGCTCTGTCATTCAGTCTTGTCTGACCCTTTGTGACCCCAGGGACTGTAGCCCACCAGGCTTCTCTGTTCATGGGATTACCCTGGCAATAATCCTGGAGTGGGTTGCCATTTCCTCCTCAGAGGATCTTCTCAACTCAGGGATCAAACCTGCATTTCCTGTGACTCCTGCATTGAGATGGATTCCTAACCATTGAGTCATCAGAGGAAGTCCCAAAATAGTGCTTAATAATAATAAATGACTCTCCTCCCAAACTGCATCAGTAACAGTTCATGTTTGAAATCCTTTGTTATCTTTTTGAAAGATAACACACTTTCTATCCCAATTAAATAATAATCATTGTCAAGAATAAAAAGAATTCACAGATGAGTGGAAGATATGAGCCATGAACTGGCATTATACCTTAGTGAGGCTATTTCTCCAACTGTTTTCTATTTTTTTTGGCTGTACCAGGTCTTAGTTTCTGCATGCGGAACTAGTTCCCTGACCACGGATAGAACCAAGGTCCCCTATGTTGGGAGTGTGGAGTCTCAGCTAAAGGACCACCAGGGAAGTCCTTCAGCTGGGTTATTAAATATTGTTTCTCAGCGAAAAACTCCAGATATGCCTGGGCAGTAGTGACCTGCCTTTATTTACACTCTTTATTGCTGGATTTGTTGCTTTTATCCGTACTCTGTTTGGTGAGTGACATTATTTTTTTTTCTTCTGTAATCACAAGGATGTTAGCTCAAATGGAGAGCTAAGTAACAGGCAACAGTGATTCCCAAAGAGAATCATGTTTCAGGAAAGTCTGGGATGGCAGATATTCCTGCTGGGCTTCTGGTGGTTTCTGGCTGCAGGGCTGGGCTACCCTTGGGGACGCCTGGGCCGGGACTGCCCTTGTGCATGGTTTGATGCTCTTGCTTCTCTGTGTGGCCTCCACATTGCCATCTCAGGAAACTCTATCAACAGTGTGTTTGACAATCCATTTTATGAGGGACTCTTCCATGAGCTCTCTATGCCTCTTGGGATGGGTGACAGTACACGGTGGAAATGTATCAGAACTGATCATTTTACTCCAGTCTGATCATCTTACTTATACTTCTTCAACTAAATAGTGTTCCCTTTATCCTCTGTAGTAGATGAAAATTTCCATGACTTCATGGAGGGAGAGGCAGTTGGTGCAGCCTGGGAATGTGTGTGTGTCGATTTGTGTAGAACAAGACAGGAATGCTAAGGTTTAATGAGACCCCCATATGAGGGATGGGGACATCTTTTGATAAATATCCTGATCAGGCACTAGTTGTCTGAGCAGGAAATGCTTAGATTTTTTGGTGTTTGGTGTTATGGATTCTCCTTCTCTGCTCTTATGTGTGGGTTCCTCAGCTTCAGACAGAAAAGAGCTAGCAAAGCACACCTGTCAGGTCAGCCAAGCTTCCCCTGTCCGTGTTAGTAATGCTGGATGGCCGAGAAAGGAAGAGCCCTGTTCCTCAAAGACTTCCAAACTTTTAACATTTTGTCTTTTGAGAAGTCTGTGGAGGAAATGATGTTGAGGGTCAAGGTGTTTACTTTTGGTGACTTGGATTCATTGAGTGTTTGGTTTTCTTTGATGGTGGAGAAAGAAGGGGACCTGGGGAGAAAGCGACCTTCAAGGAGTGACTAGAGGGAGGGAGTAAGTTGTGGGGGCAAAGTGGCTGTTTGGCAGGGTGAGTAGGTATTGCTGTTTCTTTGCCTTTTTCTTTGGGAAAGAAGCTTGCTTTCCCTAAGTCTTACTTAGAGTGGAAGCCTCAGTGCACTCTGAGTCAATTGGTTTAGCCTTGGGGAAGAGATGATTGGGAACATTTCTTCCCAACCACCAACTGCAGTGGATGGTGGATGGAGAACCATGGAAGTTAGGATTTTTTAGCTTGACCTCCACCATATTTAATTTTTCACTCCAAGGAACATTCCGACTTCTAGGGGGTAGAGACATATTGAGGCAGTGCTCTCGGGAGCTGAGAGCCTGTAGAGCTGCCAAGCCTGGTTTCTTTGTGGTATTCCAGCTGAAGCTGGTTTCCATTCCCTTGACCTACAGACATGTGGAGTTTGGGATGGAAAAGAGTGGATGTGTTTGTACCAGTGTCTCAGTTCATAGTCACAAAGAAGGTAATAAAAGCGTGTCTCCCATATGTGAACAGGCTGACTTTCTATTGGGCTGGGACATTAAGAATACAGGGGATGGGCAAGGTGCCAGCAGGCCTCTTCATATGGAAGCAGATTTCTTACTCTTCTTCTGCCACCTTTTTCCTTATTCATCTTAAGGCTCAGTTGGTATTGAGCCTGGTTGTGGTATTTACTGAGCATTCACATTACACTAAGCATGATACCCACTCCAGTACCCTTGCCTGGCAAATCACATGGACGGAGGAGCCTGGTGGGGCTGCTGTCCACGGGGTCGCAAAGAGTCGAACCACAACTGAGCGACTTCACTCCACGTTTCACTTCCATGCGTTGGAGAAGGAAATGGCAACCCACTCCAGTGTTCTTGCCTGGAGAATCCCAAGGGCAGCGGAGACTGGTGGGCTGCCGTCTCTGGGGTCGCACAGAGTCGGACACGACTGAAGCGACTCAGCAGCAGCAGCAGCAGCAGCAAGGCTTTACTATTTTTGCATGTAAAATTTTGTCTTAAGGTTAAAACTGTTGTCTACTTGTCTTATAGGAGATAGTGAATCTGCATATTTTTCTTTTAAATTAGCCACGAATGTAACATTTTGCCAAAATGTATTTTTAGCATGCTAATGCTAAAAAAGTAAATCTTGTGTAAAGAAAAACTGACATTTCTAATTAAGACTTTTCTTTTCTTTTCTTTTAGGAAGGCACCAGAGTAGTTCAACCCATATTTTTGGGGAAAATGGTTAGTTATGTTGAAAACTACGATCCCAGCGATTCTGCCGCTTTGCACGAAGCCTACGGCTACGCGGCAGGGCTGAGCCTACGGCTGCGCGGCAGGGCTGAGCGCCTGCGTGCTCGTGTGGGCCGTTCTGCACCACTTGTGCTTCTACCACATGCAGCGCGTGGGGATGAGGCTGAGAGTAGCCGTGTGCCACATGATCTACCGCAAGGTGAGTGCCACTCGGTACTACGGTATGTTCCTCCCCTGGAGCATCAGAAATATTTTGGGAAAGTTCTCTGTAAGTTAAAAATTTTGTAACTGGGATCATTTATACTTTGCTAGGGCTTCCAGATGATGGTTCAGTGTTAAAGAATCTGCCTGCCAATGCAGGAGACACAGGTTCAATCCCTGGGTCTTGAAGATTCCCTGGAGGAGAAAAGGGCAACCCACTCCAATATTCTTGCCAGGAGAATTTCCTAGAGCCTGGCAGGCTACAGTCCATAGGGCCGCAAAAAGTTGGACATGACTGAGTGACTGAACAGAAACAGAGAAGCTTATTTGCATCAAGCCAAGTCTGTTGTCCTTTAAGCAAACTTTACAAATGTATGATAAAAAATTTTCTATTGAGATCAGGTCAAGACTGCCTTTGATGACTTTTAGTCATAGGCTGTTACACAATATCTACTAAATTTGTAACAAAATCTAGTTAAAAAATATGTACCAAAAATAGCACATTGATTTTCAGTGTTTTCATGCCAAAGTAGTATTGATGGAAATTTTGTTGTTGTTGTTCATTAAAACCTTCATTTATATCAAAGTTGTATTTGAAAGTGAACTTCAGTGATTGGATTAAAATAAGAAATTTAATTTATAAAATTAAATCTAGGAAAACAGAATGTGTTGAGAAAGGGAATGATTATGTTTTTATCTGGCCATTTACTCATATTCAGTAACATTGTGTTAACTAAAGAAAAATATAAATAGAATCTAGGCCATATACAGACTCACTCACTATATTATATAATTATGATTGTTTTAATGGTATTAAAGAAAATAGTTGGATATTTGGGTTAAAACTTGAAATTTTCCATTGTCCTTGGCAATTTTGGAGAGAATTTGTGGCGGTTCATTCAAATTATTTTCATAATTTAATATTTCCTTTTTGTCTTTAGCATGCATTATATCAGTTTAATAAGACCTGATTTATGTGTTCAGTGACTTTCTATTGAGAAATACCATAAAATTATTTCATAGTTTATCCTGGTCTTAGGCTAATATAAAAAGGAAGGATTTCAGGTGTCTTTACATAGAAA
>NC_030819.1:13832093-13923185 GCF_001704415.2 Capra hircus
GTTTTGTGGTGTGGGGTTTGTTTTTTGGTGTTGTGTATTGAGTGTGTTTTTTTTGTTTTCGTGTTTTGTGGTTTTTCTGGTTGTTTTTGTCGGTGGGTTTGGTTGTTTGCTTGTTTTTGTGTGGTTGTTTTTTGGTGCTGTTTGTTTTGTGTGGGTTGTTTGTTTTGGTTTTTGGTTGGTTTTTTGTGTTTTTGTTGGTGGGTGTTTTGGGTGGTGTTTGTTGTGTTTGTCTGGTTTGTGTTTTGTATGTGTTCTGTCTGTTTGTTTGTATGTAGTGGTTTGTTTGGGTTGGTGGGGGTTGGTTTTGGTTTTTGGGTGGTTGTTGGGTGGTTTTTGTGGGGGTTGGTGTTTTTGTGGGTGTTTTTGTTTGTTGGTTGGGTGGTGTTGGTTATTGCTTTATGGGCTGGTTTTTTTTTGGTTGTTTTTGGTTGTTGGATTGTTTTGTTATTTGGTGTTGGGTGTGCTGGGTGTTGGGTGGGTGGGCGTTGGGTGTGGTGGGTCTTGTTTGCTGGGGGTGTCGGTGTGGGTTCTTGGGGGATGGTTTTTTTGTTTTGGTTGTGGGTGGGGTTGGGTGGTTTGCTGTGGCTACAGTTTTTATGTAGATCTGATCTTTATTGTTTTTTATAGAAACAATCCCAGATGGTTGGTTCTGGTTCCAAAATCGGGAAAAGGAGTACGTTCAAGGGTGGTGCGTGTCCATATGTCATCCTGCTTATTTAACTTATATGCAAAGTACATCATGAGAAACTCTGCGGCTGGAATATGCCACAAGCTCGGAATCAAGATTGTCGGGAGAATCCCATCAATAACCTCAGATATGCAGATGACACCACCCTTATGGCAGAAAGTGAAGAAGAACTAAACAGCCTCTTGATGAAAGTGGAAGAGGAGAGTGCAAAAGGTGGCTTAAAACTCAACATTCAGAAAACTGGTCCCATGGCATCTGGTCTCATCACTTCATGTCAGATAGATGGGAAACAGTGGAAACAGTGGCTGACTTTATTTTTCTGGGCCCTCAAAGTCACTGCAGATGGTGACTGCAGCCATGAAATTAAAAGATGCTTGCTCCTTGGAACAAAAGTTATGACCAATCTAGACAGCATATTTATTTATTTATTTATTTTTCAGTTTTACTTATTTATTTTTACTTTACAATATTGTATTGGTTTTGTCATACATTGACATGAATCTGCCATGGGTGTACATGTGTTCCCCATCTGGAACCCTCCTCCCACTTCCCTCCCCATCCCATCCTTCTGAGTCATCCCAGTGCACCAGCCCCAAGCACCCTGTAGTATGCATCGAATCTGGACTGGCGATTTGTTTCACATATGATAATTTACATGTTTCAATGACATCCTCCCATATCATCCAGCCCTCCAACAGAGTCCAAAAGATTATTCTATACATCTGTGTCTCTTGCTGTGTTGCATACAGGATTATCATTACCATCTTTCTAAATTCTACATATATGCATTAGTACATAGCATATTTTAAAGCAGAGACATTACCTTGCAACAAATGTCCATCTAGTCAAAGATATGGTTTTTCCCGTAGTCACCTATGGATGTGATAGTTGGACCATAAAGAAAGCTGAGCACTGAAGAATTGATGCTTTTGAACTATGGTGTTGGAGGAGACTCTTGAGAGTCCCTCGGACCGCAAGGAGATCCAACCAGTCCAACCTAAGGAAATAAGTCCTGAATATTCATTGGAAGGACTGATGTTGAAGCTGAAACTCCAATACTTTGGCCATCTGATGTGAAGAACTGAGTCATTTGAAAATACCCTGATGCTGGGAAAGATTGAAGGTGGGATTAGAAGGGAATGACAGAGGATGAGATGGTTGGATGGCATAACTGACTCAATGGACAAAAGTTTGAGTAAACTCTGGGAGTTGGTGATGGACATGGAGGTCTGCATGCTTCAGTCCATGGTGTCGCAAAGAGTCGGACATGACTGAGTAACTGAACTGAATGAAAAGAGCACTGAATCTCCTGTTAGAGAGGTTAAGATACTTCTTGAATTTGGCTGTGGTTGTAGTTTACTATTCTGAGAGTGAAAGGCTGGCAAAAAGAGCTGCTACATAAGCAGCTTTAGCAAAGCTGCTTTGCATAGAAGAAATCTGTAGAAATCCAGTTTTCTCTTTGGATAAGAGTAAAGAAGCAAGAAAGAAATTGGGCTCCAAATTCCAGTGATCACAGCCTGGCATAGCACACAGAGTAGCCCAGTCTGAACTGCTGAGGATCTGAATCTCTTTTGTCACAATTTATCTTTTCTTGTTTCTTTCTCTTTTTCCCCACTGCCTACCTTTCAGCAACTTGATTGCTCATTAATATGTCCACTAATTGAAAGCTGAAGGAGAGGAAGGGGCTCTTAACTCTGCCCTTCTACCTGTTAGTGGCTTTGCTTAATAGTTTCAGAGGGAAGGAAGGGTCTGAAACAATTGGCCTAAATGATGTACCTAGGAAAGCAGTTTTGATATTAAGTGTTTTCCTGGTAGCTTAGACAGTAAAGAATATGCCTCCAATGCAGGAGACCCAGGTTCCATCCCTAGGTTGGGAAGATCCCCCAGAGAAGAGAATGTCTGCCCACTCCAGTATTCTTGCCTAGAGAAATCCCATGGACAGAGGAGCCTGGTGAGCTACAGTCCATGGGGTCGCAAAGAGTCAGGCATGACTGAATGACTAACACTACTACTACTACTGGAGTAAATGTATCTTAAGAAAATATGCTGAAACTAAGCAAGACACAGGTCGTTTTTCACATCTAGGTATTGTACTTAATCCATCCCATGTTATTTAGTGGGAAATGTTTATTAAGTCTCATAAAGGCCATTTTCTCACTAATCTTTCATTAAATACTGTGCATCACTGCTAAGGGCAGCTTTCTCAAAAGAGGTCAAGAAAAATTGAATCTGTCACATCCACCTAGTTATTAAAATGTCCTATAATTTGGCATGCCAGTTTAGATGTCCCGGATGTGCAATTTTACTTAAATATAGAACATATAACTACTCCTCTCGATATTGAAGAAGAAAAAACACAATTTTAAAACACAAGTCTCTCTAATGCCAAAGACTAAGTAAATAAGTACATGAAATTGGGGCAGGAGACAGATGGGCCCCAGGCTGCCCAGCTGGAGTTTTTCCTCTCTGGACAGATACTCCAAGAAGAAGACAATAGCAGGAGGGAGGAAAAGCTGAGCCCTGTCCAGATAAAAGATAAACAGGCCACATTTTCTCATTTTCAAGGTCAAAGAGACCTTCCTACCTACACATGTGCAGAAATGTTCCTTGGGGGTCGAAAAGGAAGGGGTCACCACACCACTGTAGATGATGTCAACCTACCTATAAGCCTCTTCTCTAGGATCCATCTTGGCTAAGGGCTGTATGCACACACATGGGAGGACCTTGAGATAAACCAAGTATAAACTAGAGTCAGATAAAACAAGATGACTGGCCAAAGGAAACCCAGAAAAAATGTCCCATATAAGTGATTTTACCTATCACAAGTGTACCACTCTTTTTCTGAGCCTGCCCATGTGACTATCTACATGTTATCATTTTCCCTCCTACCAAGCACTTTACTTGTTTCACTACTTTCCATCTGCTTGTGTAAATTCATTTATACAGAGTCAGAAGTCCAGGGCCTTTTCACTGGCTACTGGCCCTTGAGACCTAGTGCCTGGCATTCAGAGCTTTCTATGCCTCAGTCGCACTTCAATCTCTGTTCAGGGAACCAAAATCCTTTTTCAAGCCTCTGCAGGCTGAGGCCACCTGAGATCAAAAGGTACATTACTTCATACAATGAACAACTTTATATTCTGCAAAAGCAACAACTTTTAAAAGTCACCACTTCAGAGTTGGTGAAAATGAGTTCTCTGACTATAAAGACTTTATATATTTAACTGAAAATATTATTAATATTTTGTCCTTGTCCAACTTTCTACTTTATTTATTCAAATTTGAATGAATAATAAATCTTCCAATTTATTTCAGATTGTCTAAAACACATAAATGCCACTGAGATGAGTAGTTCTTAGAATTAGCTAATATCTAAATACTCAAAGCCAGAAAAAAAAAAAAATGTAATGCTCTCAAAAGTGATAGGATTAATAATATAAATGGTAGAAAGATCATTTTGATCAAAATACTTTGAACCTTTTAAGTATTAGTGCCTCCTAAAAATTGGCACTTGCCTTCTGCTTCTACAAGAACTAGGTCACAAACTACCTTAGCCACTGACCTTCAACACATCCTAAAAGGAGTACAGGGTGGAGACTCAGAATGAGACACTCTGTGCCCTGGGAAAAATTGGCAGAATAGGCATTCAGATACTTTTAGATATTTTTAGGAAAAGACTTTTAAGAGCCCAATTCTTGAATCTGTTCATATCTAGCCCCATTCTTGCATGTCCTCATATCTAGAAAAGCACTAAAATCATTAACAGCAGTATTTGCTCTTCATGATTAGCAATAAGTCTCTGCCAGAAGGTGTTCTTGGCTGCATATACCCCTCTTCACAATCACATATAACACTGACCTTTCCTTCAACTCTTTGGAGTAGTTTCTCAGAGCCATCTGAAATGCTGTCTCCTGGGCTGTAGTCCTCATTTTGCCTCATATGTAACAACTTACAATTCTCACACTGTACATGTTTTTATTGTTGACATTACTAACTCATTATATTTTATAAGGGGAGTTTTCAGTTTTAGGTGGGGGAATGACAGAAGTGTGATAGTTTGTTGCAATGCTTGATAATTTATAAGAACTTAAAATTTAACTTTTTTAACAATTTAAAGATGAGAAAGATTGAGGGCAGGAGGAGAAAGGGACAACAGAGGATGAGATGGTTGGATGGCACCACTGACTCGATGGACATGGGTATGGGTGAACTCTGGGAGTTGGTGATGGACAGGGAGGCCTAGCGTGCTGTGGTTCATGGGGTTGCAAAGAGTTGGACATGACTGAGCGACTGAACTGAACACTTTAAAAATGCAAATACAATATACTTCATTAATACTTTTTTGATAGGCATTAAAACAAGATACAGTACCTTAAAGTGAACTGCATTAATACAGCTCCAATTGAACAGATTCACAAGGTTTGAGAGATGGGATGCCCTCGCATATAAATGGAGTATAACAAAGGTTATGGTGACCATCAGATCCATAAAATCATCCCATAACTAAAACAGCAGTCTTTGGATTTGAAATAGAAAATAAAAATAGCTGTGAGTTGAGGATTTAGTGTTTCATATGCTTTATAATCATCATTGTTAATTCTCAAGAATGTCTTTCAAGAGTAGACAAACAAGGTTCATGATTTCCATCAATCCACTCTTCCATTTATTGCTTCCATCTTCCCTATCCATTCATCCATCCTGTAAGCACTGAATATCTATCACCAAAGCACTGCTCTAGGAATGGGAGATTCAAAGATGAGCGAGACAGTCTATCAAGAAGTTCACAGCCAGACACAGATGAAGACTGATGTGCAGTTAAATACCTTGGCCAAGGCAGTAGACTCAGCAGATGGCAGAGCTGGGATTTGAATCTAGGACTGAACTTTCATTACTTTCTCTGCGTGTGAGTTACAAGTAAAAGACACCATCAAATAACTTACCATCAGAAGTAAAATAAGAGACATGAGAAGTTTAATATTCAATATTCTAAAATATCTTTCCATATGGGTAATACCTTATATTAACTTTGTTTATAATTTAAGAAAATGCTCATGTAAACATAAACATTTCTCCTGTCTACTTTTCAACTCTAATTTTATTATAATCAGGCACAAATTATTTACTGTGTGCCTGGTATGTATTCACAGAAAAAGAAAACTAGTCTTATTTAACTTTCATGATCAATAAATATGAAATGGCACACAGTCAAAACATATTTGAGGAAAACTTAAGTCAATTTTCATTAGTTTCTAAATTTATTCAGCAAACATTTACTGCATATTTAACTGCATTGATAGCACTATGTTAGATGCTCTAGAAGAGGAAAACACATATGTCAGGGAGCCTATACTGAAAGGAGAGAGAGAAGAAAATACTTAAGTGTCTATAATGCAAGAAAAAAAAATGCATGACAAGGAGGAGTTGGGTAAAAGAAAAGATGATTTCTGGCCAGAGGTTTGGAGGACAAGCTTCAAGGAGGATGGAGGGCAGAGAGCTGGGCCCTGAAGAATGAATAGCCTTGAACGTGCAGAATGGAGGTGGGTGGGTGGTCAGTGGTTATTCCAGACACCGGCAACCAAATGGACCAAGAGGGTTGGTTGCTAGCCTGGGATCTCCTCAAGAGCAGGTTTATATGGTTTTCCATGGTCACTTTTCATCTCAGGGCTTTGACATTGTACATGACAGGAATCAGGCACAAAATACATGCTAATTAAAAGTTAAAAACAAAAGAAACTTAATTCAGGGTGGGACACGGTGACTGCCCAGTGGTGTAGTTTGGCAAGACTATAGGGTACGGTCAAGGAAGAACTGAATATAGCTGGCAAGGGAAGCCACTGAGGCAGTGGGATACAGGGATGACAGGATTAGGGATGTGGACTTGGAGGACCACATGCCTGATGGTTGTGGGCAAGAGAGAGAGTGAAAGGGAAAATGCAAGACAAACAAGCCAGTGGTGAACATGAAGAATGTTGGAAAAGAAGAAAGGAAAGGGGCAGTCAGAGAGGAGGGGGCAGTGACAGGAACAGAGTGCAGTGTGGTCAAGGCTCATGTCAGGAGCTACAAGAGTTGCACTGGAACATAGACTGAAAAAAAGCCAGGATAGAATTTTACCAACTTAGCCTCTATGCCTACAAGTTTTGCAAAAGAGTCTAGGTATTTCAGAACACATAAACATAAAGCAACTCTAAATTTACATACAGAAAGACAAGCACAATTTTTAATTTTTATTTTAACATTTTATATCTATAAGAAAATGTTCCTATAATCTCTCACTCTTTCCCCACTCTTCCTGTAACCCAAGTTGAACTAAACTGAGCCACACATTTAAGTTAGTGTGATAACAATCCCTTGATCCCAGAAACTCTCTAGGAATGCCAATCTCAATTCATGGGGTCTCAAGGAGTCGGACACGACTGAGCGACTGAACTGAACTGAACTGATTGCAAAATAATTTGATTCATTTTCTATTTTTTTAATTTTTTACTTTATATGGGAGTATATTTACTTTTATTTTTTATTATATTGGAATATAGTTGATTAACAATGTTGTGGTAGTTTCAGGTTTACAGCAAAGTGAATCAGATATATATATATATACACACATATACATGTATCCATTATTTTCCAAAACTTTTTCCTATTCAAGTCATCATAGAACATTGAACAGAGTTGCCTATGCTATACAGTAGGTCCTTGTTGGCCATCTTTTTTAAATAGAGCAGTATATGCATGTCATTCCCAAACTCTCAATCTATCCCTCCCTGCACAATTCTCCTGGGTAACCATAAATTTGGTCTCTGGTCTAGATGTTAGTGAGTCTGTTTCTATTTTGTAAATAAGTTCATTTGTATCACTTTATTTTTTCAAGATTCTGCATGTAAGCCATATCTTATGATATTTGTCTTTCTTTGCCTGACTTCATTGAATATGATAATCTCCTGGACCATCTATGTTGCTGCAAATAGCATTATTTCATTCTTTTTTATATCTCAGTACTATTCCATTGTGGGCTTCTCTGGTGGCTCAGATGGTAAAGAATCTACCTGCAATGCAGGAGACCAGGGTTTGATCCCTGGGTTGGGAAGAACCCCTGAAGGAGGGCATAGCAACCCACTCCAGTATTCTTGCTGGGAGAATCCCCACGGACAGAGGAGCCTGGCAGGCTACAGTCCATGAGGTCACAAAGAGTCAGATACGACTGAGCGACTAAGCAAAGCACAGCACAGCACAATATTCCATTGTATATATGTATCACATCTTCTTTATCTATTCATCTGACAATTGACATTTGGGTTGCTTCCATGTCTTGACTATTGTAAACAGTGTTTCAGTGATCACTGGGGTGCAGATATCCATGTTTTTTTCCGGGTATATGCCCAGGAGTGGAACTGTTGGATCATACAGGGGCTGTTTTTAGCTTCTTATGGAACCTCCATAGTTTTTCTTCATTTGTTTGTTTGTTGCTGTGCTGGGTCTGAGTTGTGGCAGGAGGGATCATCGTTGTGATGCACAGGCTCAGTAGTTGTGGCATGTGGGCTTAGTCGCCTGCAGCATGTGGGACTTTAGTTCCCCAACTAGGGATGGAAACCAAGTCCTCTACATTGGAAGGCAGATTCTTTACCACTGAGCCACCAGGAAAATCCCTCCAGTTTTTTTATAGTGTCTGTACAAATTTACATTCCACCAACAACTTAGGAGGGCTCCCTTTTCTCTACACCCTCTCTAGTATTTATCTATAGATTTTTTGATGTTCATCATTCTGACTGGTTTGAGATCTCACTGCAGTTTTGATTTGCATGTCTCAACTCAGCAGTGTCCATCAGACTGGAAAAGGTCAGTTTTCATTCCAATTTCAAAGAATGGCAATGCCAAAGAATGTTCAAACTACCACACAATTGCACTCATTTAACATCCCAGCAAGGTCATGCTCAAAATCCTCCAAGCTAGGCTTCAACAGAATGTGAACCAAGAAATTCCAGGTGTTCAAGCTAGATTTAGAGAAGGCAGAGGAACCAGAGGTCAAATTGCCAACATCCACTGGATCATAGAAAAAGCAAGAGAATTCCAGAAAAACATCTACTTCTGCTTCAATTGACTACTGTAAAGCTTTTGATTATGTGAATCACAACAAACTGTGGAAAATTCTTAAAGCAATGAGAATACCTTACCTGCCTCCTGAGAAACCTGTATGCAGGTTAAGGAGCAACAGTCAGATGGACACGGAACAACACACTGGTTCCATATTGGGAAAGGAGTACGTCAAGGTTGTATATTGTCACCCTGCTCATTTAACCAATATGCAGAGTACATCATGTGAAATGCTGGGCTGGATGAAGTTCAAGGTAGAATCAAGATTTTTGGGAGAAATATCAATAATCTCAGATATTCAGATGATACCACCCTAATTGCAGAAAGCAAAGAGGAACCAAAGAACCTCTTGATGAAAGTAAAAGAGGAAAGTGAAAAAACTGGCTTAAAACTCAACATTCAAAAAACTAAGATCATGGCATCTGGTCCCATCACTTCATGGCAAATAGATGAGGAAACAACAGAAAAAGTGACAGATTTTATTGGGCTCCAAAGTCACTGCAGATGGTGACTGCAGCCATGAAGTTAAAAAATGCTTGCTCCTTGGAAGAAAAGTTATGACAAACCTAGACAGTGTATTCAAAAGCAGAGACATCGCTTCACCGACAAAGGTCCATATAGGCAAACCTATGGTTTTTCCAGTAGTCATGTACAGATGTGATAGTTGGACCACAAAGAAGACTGAGTGCACAAGAATCAATGCTTTTAAACTGTGGTGCCGGAGAAGACTCTTGAGAGTCCCTGGGACAGCAAGGAGATCAAACCAGTTCATCCTAAAGGAAATAAACCCTGAATATTCATTGGAAGGACTGATGCTGAAGCTGAAACTCCAAAACTTGGCCACCTGATGCAAAAAGCTGACTCATTAGAAAACACCCTGATGCTGGAAAAGATTGAGGGCAATAGGAGAAGGGGACGACAGAGAATGATTCAGTTGGATGGCATCACTGACTTGATGTACATGAGTTTGAACAAACTCTGGGAGATAGTGAAGGACAGGGAAGCCTGGTGTGCTACAGTTCATGGGCTGGTAGTCAGACACAACTGAATGGCTACACAACAATGAAAGCACTTGGAAATATATGACCATAGGGACAACACTTTGGGTTATGTCCTTCATCAGCATCTATCACTTACCCAGCCACTCCCCCAAACTGGCTGTCTGCCCTGTTGAGCATTAGGCTTACAGCTCATTGAGTTAACTTATATCCTCAAAGCTTTTGGAACAGATAATCACTTGCTTTCTGGACAGAAGCCTTGGAGATATTGCAGGTTCAGTTTCAGAACACCACAATGAAATGAATATCACAATAAAGAGTCACATAAATTTCCTGGTTTCCCAGAGCATAAAGAAGTTAAGTTTATACCACACTGTAGCCTATTAAGTGTGTAATAACATTATGACTGAAAAAAACAATGTGCAGACCTTAATTTAAAACTATTTTACTGCTAAACAATGTTAAACATCATCTGAGCCTTCAGTAAGTTATAGTAGTAACATTAAAGTTCACTGGTCACAAATCACCATAAAAAAGTAATGATAGTGAAAAACTTTGAAATATTGTGAGAATTAGCAAAATGTGACACAGAGACTTGGGGTGAGCAAATGTTGTTTTTAAAAAATGGCACCAATAGACTTACTTGATGTAGGGTTGTGACAAACATCCAATTAAAAAAAAAAAAGTCAGTATCTGTGAAGTGCAATAAAACAAGATATGCCTATATTTCTTTTTACTTTTCTTTAAACTGAAGTATAGCTGATTTATAATGTTTAAAGTATACAGCAAAGTGATTAAGTTGTACATATATAAATATAGAGAGAGACAGATTATATATATATTTTTCAGATTTTTATCTATTACAGGTTATTACAAGATATTGAAAATAGTTACTTGTGCTATAGAGTAGGTCCTGTTGTTTATATGTAGTAGTATGTATCTATTAATCCCAAATTCCTAATTTATCCATCCCCCATATTCCTGTATTTCTAAATCAATCAAGAAAAACAGGTGCCTTGAAAGTCAAAGTTTTGAGAAAGAACAATACTTATGGTGTTTTTGCTGATTAAAAGTCGACTGGTAATCCAAAGCTCTAGAAAAAAATACAAGGTTTACACCTGGGGTGGGTGTAGAACAGAGGACAATTCTCCAGCCCTGAAGCTGGAGGATGCATGTCTCTTGTTTCTATTCCTACCAGAGGAGTCAGCAGCTGCAACCAGGTCAGACCAAGAGGTAAACAAATGGCCAGGTTTACATCTCCTACTGGGACCTCCTTTTGACATCACTGTTGAACTTGCCAAGAGAGCCTTAAACTGAAGGTCTCCCAAAACAGAAGCAGGAAGGTCAGCTCCACAGGGAAGGGCAAGGCATCGTGGAAAACAAGGTCATCATGTCAGGCTCCAAAGAGAACCCTTGTATTTCCCTTCTCTTCCCTCAGATCCCATGTTCAGTCCATCACTTGGCTCCACTTCAGTGTCTATCCCAAATCTAGCCATCTCACAATTTCCACTGCAGGGACATTAGTCTAAGCCACCAACAGCTGAGAAAGGACACACTGTAAGAGACTGCATTTGGAGACCTGAAAGATCATCAGCATGCTTTTAGCTGTAAAGGAAGGAGGGGAAGCAGAGAGGGATAAAACTAGAAAGGTGGGGAAGAGCCAGGCTGTAAACTGTTTTGTAAAACTAGGTTAAGGACTTTTTTTTTTTTTTTTCACTTTATTTTACTTTACAATACTGTATTGGTTTTGCCATACATTGACATTAATCCACCATGGGTGTACATGCGATCCCAAACATGAACTCCCCTCCCACCTCCCTCCCCACAACATCCCTCTGGGTCATCCCCGTGCACCAGCCCCAAGCATGCTGTATCCTGCATTGGACATAGACTGGTGATTCGATTCTTACATGATAGACATATTGACAAAGAGGGAAAAATCTGAGGTTACATCTCTGACTCAATGGACATGAGTCTGAGTAAACTCTAGAGTTGGTGATGGACAGGGAGGCTTGGCGTGCTGCAATCCATGGGGTCGCAAAGAGTCGGACACAACTGAGCGACTGAACTGAACTGACTGGTAAGTAAAACATTAAACAAATGGACATATTTTGATAATGGCAACAAAGATGATTGATTACGGAGCTACTTGTGAACTAGACATTTACAACTATGGATCAAGTACTGATAGATAAAGACGTAGAACTAAGCAACTGACAGGTCTGCCAAATGCTGCCATTTTTTACTGTTTCCTTAACCAATCATACATTCCAAAGTGAAAGTATTAGTTACTCAGTTGTGTCCAACTCCTTGTGACCTCAAGGACTGTAGCCTACCAGGCTCTACTGTCCGTGGGATTTTCCAGGCAAGAACACTGGAGTGGGTTGCCATTCCCTTCTCTAGGGAATCTTCTTGACCCAGGGATCAAACTCAGGTCTCTTGCATTGCAGACAGATTCTTTACCATCTGAGCTACCAGAGAGGCTACATTCCAAGGTGCCATTATGTATAAGAATTGGGTAGTAATAGGAAGCTGCTTCCATGAATGCTGTAATACCAAAACCCAAAAATACATCTCCAGGCTACATTTAGAAGCAAAGACTTTATTCGCACCAGAGATCAAGTCATCTTTCTGTTGCTGCCTCTAAAGCTTGACTAAAGGTTTCAAAGGGGAAATTTCACAGCATCATTCATTCCTTGTGAAAGAAGTATGCCTTTTTGAGGCAGTCTGAAAAATTCAGTGCTGAGACGTGAGAATAACAAAGTGACAGGTAAAGAGTAGAAATAAAAGGTTACTTTTCCGATTAGCAGTCAAGAACAAAAACAAAGGACTAAGAATGCTTGATGCTAAACAAAGTTGTTGGCATTTCAAAGTCACTGTCCTAAAATCTTGGAATGTCCCCAGGTCCCTCACAAAACTCTTCACGAGAGGCCTGCTTCCAACTGAAATGTTTTAGTTTAGATGACCAGACACTGCTTGGAACCTAGAGCATCCCTTTGGTTGCAGATGCCCCACTTTTGTCATTTGCCTCTCCAGAGCTCACTCCTAAGTATGACCAGCTCAGAGGAATGAGGCCACAGGCACAGCCTCGATGCTGACAGTCTAGTATCTACTCAGTGTCCCCATTGGTGATCCCACCTGACAATGCATGGGGAGTACGGAGGGAGGTGATATTCCAGGAACTGTTCAAGAAGTCAATAGAGAGACCTCCATTATCCCTGGACGTAAGGAATTTTGAGTATTACCGACCATTGATTACTGATTATTACTTGTTTAGTATATAATGTTGGGAAAGATTGAAGGCAGGAGGAGGAGGGGATGAAAGAGGATGGGATGGTTAGATGGCATCACCAACTCCATGGACATGAGTTTGGGTAAACTCCAGGAGTTGGTGATGGACAGGGAGGCCTGGTGTGCTGTGGTTCATGGGGTTGCAAAGAGTCAGACACATCTGAGCTACTGAACTGAATTGAACTGAGTATATACTGACTGACCTGTTTAGTATAAAACATTGAAATAAAAGTTAACTCTGCTGCCTCTTAAGCACTGTGCAGGCTTTCTTTATCTATTTTCTTCATCTCTAATCAGCAACACTGGATACTGCAGGATCTCATGACAGCAGTTAGCAACTGTAATATGAGTAAGATCAGCTTGTTTCCACAGGCTGGAAATTAGCTTGAATACAACTTGAACTCCTTAGGGCTTATTTGCAGCCAAAGATTTCTCTTCGAGGAATGATTTTCCTTGTCATTTTATAAATCCACATCCAAGATCTATTGAAATTCAGCAACAGAGGGAAAAGAAAAAGAGAGAGAGGTAGAAAAAAGAGAGAAAAAAGGAAGGGAGGGAGGAAGGAGGAAAACAAAGCTAATGAAGGAAATACTAAATTTCTGAGGAAGAAAGAACAAATCAAAATTTCATGAAAGATACTAGACAGATATCTAAACACCAAACCTTAGAGTCTGCTCTGTGTGCTGAGTCCAGATTTACTATGTAAGAGACTTGCTAGTTGTTTATCTACAGTCTCTCAGCAGTGACCTAACTTTCTTTCTACACTATTTCATGATGCAGAGGCTGGCTCTTTGCAAAGCACATTTCAGAAACACTTTGACCCTGATAGCTTATTTGGTAAAGAATCCACCTTCAATGCAGGAGACCTCAGTTCAATTCCAGGGTTGGGAAGATCCCCTGGAGAAGGGATAGGGTAACCACTCCATTATTCTTGGGCTTCCCTTGTGGCTCAGCTGGTGAAGAATCGTCCTGCAATGCAGGAGACCTAGTTTCAATCCCTGGGTTGGGAAAGGAAAATCCCCTGGAGAATGGAAGGGCTACCTTCTTCAGTATTCTGACCTAGAGAAGTGACATGATTCAGTGACTTTCACTTATCACTTTTGGCCAGCTGGCTCATTGTTAGATCCTACCAGTAGGGAGCACTTGAGGGAAGCACAGAGCAAACAGACTATCTAGTTGCTGCTAATGCTGCAGTATCACCTCAGCACTGGGACCTGACTCCAGATTCCAGGTTCCATTAGCATGTGGAGAACCAGCCACATCCTGCTCCCCCACAAATATTACCAGCACCTGGGCAGTGACTGCTCCATGAAGGTCTGAGCATCGACTCTTTAGAGCCTTTCCTCTTGAGTACTTGGGTCTGGAGATTTGTCCTAGGACATGGCAGCTGCATGCTAAAATGACTAACCCTGTGTTTCTAACATTTCTAGCCCTCCAACTGCTAGGTGACATATTTCCTTTATTAAGTGTTTTCTGTGGAAATAGTTTGTCTTTCTCACCAGGCTCTTTCTTCTCATGGAATCCCCTCTGACACCAACAGCTAAGAAATTCTTCAACTTTAGCCAACAGCCTCCTGGTAATCTAAATCAAAGGCTATTTAAAAAAAAATCTATCATGCCATGTAGCTTGTGGGATCTTAGTTCTCCAACCAGGGATCAAACCTTGGCCATTTGCAGTGAGAGCATGAAGTCCTGATCAGTGGACAGCCAGGGAATTCCCAAACGTCTCATTTTTTGATTCTGGGAATCTAAAAATAATGAAACAACTGTGGCACAGTAAAAATGACCGTGTTCTACTACTCTAAAATATACAGACTTATCTTGGATTTGGCATATTTTCATTGTTGGCCATGTATAAGAAAAATGACAATGTAAATAAACTTTTAATGTGAAAATATGAAATTATTGGATATATTATTTAATAGCACATTCAGAAGGTATAAGTAAGTACTCAAGTTATTGTCAGGAATGGAGAAAAATTAAGAGAAAGTTCACTTATTACAGGTTCCCATAAAGTTTTACAAGGAAGGATATTTTGCAAAATTGAATGGAAATAACTGAAATTCCACAGGTAAGAGTCTTACCATTATCATGTCACTGTCAATAATGGTGCTCAATCTGTGTGTGATGGTTACCACAGTGCACTGGGCAAATTTCTTATGGATTGCTTTTTTTATTAACTCATCAGTTCTGGAATCAAAGAAGTTCAGTTTAGTTAGTAAAGACAGGAAAAGCAGACTTAAGACTTAAAAATCCATGCATTATGACTTAATCTTGTTCCTGAAAAAACTAAGTATAAAAAGTCTACTTACAAATTTACCATTTTTCATAAAGCAATGGGAAATATTCTTCCCTTGAAAGCTTGAAATTATCAGAAGCTAGATTTAGAAATTTTGCTCTTTTAGGAAGTCTCATAACAATATTAATACCATATAACATACTTTAGTTTCTTTGTTTTCTAGAATTAATCTTATCAAGAGATATCTTTGGGACAAAGAGAACACTTGAAAACATTTTTAAGCATCATCAAGCATTTTCCATTTACCACATTTAAAATTCAGATTCCAGGTTTCATGGCCCTCAGCCCCTTACCTTGGATCCACATTCGATGTGGCTTTGTCAATAATCAACATCTGATTTTTCTTGAGAATAACCCTGGCAAGACACACCAGTTGTCTCTGTCCAACACTCAAATTTGATCCTGTTTCTGCTAAGGCAGTATCCATTTTACCAGGAAGACCTTCTATGGTTTCTTTAAGTTGTACCTGTTGATACAGAAAGAAGAACATTTTCCTATATAAATTTATGCTGAAGGAGATAAGCCTCATATGTTAGAGTTTTGACATCCTCAGGACTTGTGTCTCTTACATGTACAGCCACCTAATGGGGAGAGCTCCTTCCAAGGAGCGTTCACTGAGAAAGATGGTGGAGTCAACTCAGGACAGAAAGATCTCAGTGTCCCCTATCCCTGCCATAGGACATCCACCAGAAACCTCACCAGGGATTATTTAAGGAAGTCTCTCAAGAAATGAAGCTATTTCTCCCAATCTGATCTAAACAGAAAAGTTAAAAGGATCTTTACAGTTTTTCCAAAGTATATTTTGCCTAGGTGCTACTACACTAAAGGAAAATTTTTTTAAACAAAATTATTGTAGGAAGTACAGTTCTATAAAGATATAATCTTATCAGTACTTTACCATTTTGGAAGAGCTAAAGGTTTAAAAAAATACAAATTCAAGCAGTGGCAAACTGTACCTCAAGTATTATTAAACCTGAAGCCAACTTTGGCTTTGGTTCCATCCCAAATTTAATCCCATATCGGTTTTACCAGTCAACTGGATTTTCTTCAATATCATAAAATGTTTTGCAGTGAGAAAACTCAGGAAAAACAGGATACAACATAACATCTTATTTCCCCCAGATCATGGGTATGGGTGGTGTTTATATTAATCTATTCTGAAAAAATTGCAATCATTCTGTATAGTAGGCTCCAGTTTCAGAGAAACAGACATAGAGAACAGACCTATGGACATTGTGGTAGGGAAAGAAGGAGAAGGGGAGATGTATGGAGAGAGTAACATGGAAATTTTCAATACCATATGTAAAATAGATAACCAATGGGAATTTGCTGTATGACTCAGGGAACTCAAACAGGGGCTCTGTAACAGGCTGAAGGGTAAGTTGGGGAGGAAGATGGGAGAGAGGTTCAGGAGGGAGGGGACATGAGTGTAACTATGGCTGATTCCTGTTGATGTATGACAGAAAACCACAAAATTCTGTAAAGCAATTATTCTTCAATAAAAAGAATTTAAAAATTATAATCATAAGATTAAATAAAATAAACTTTTAACGCCAGAGATGATCTGAAAGTCATTGGTTGGTAGAAATCATTTCAATGAATATTTGTTTTGGAGAAATGTTATGGAATAACCAAACCCATACTATGCTTGAAGTTAAAAGCCAGGAGCCAGCATGGGAGATCCCACCCATGACAAGGTTATGCGAAGGAGACCTGACAAGCAAGGCTTCAGGACTAGAGGGACTCCCTGGGCCATCCCACCAATGACAAGGTAATGTGGAAGAGACCTGATGAGCAAGGCAGATCAGGACTCTAGGGACCCCCTGGACCTGCTCGAGCATCTACCCCAAAACCAGAGTCTGTCTTACTATTTTATGCCTTTCACTAACTCCTCTGTTACCAGTGGGGGGCTATCCCCAACCACCTTTCTCTGAAGGAAATCAACTTAGAGCTCTAGTGAATAAGTCTCCTGGGCATAATGAGAGTGTTTCAATTCAAACCCCTCTGATGGCTCTCTAACTTGCCTGACAGGTTTATCTGGACTTTTACAACTACGCATGTGATTGTTTACAGCCCCCCAACCACAAGAAGCACAGGAAGCTTAAATAAAGTCTTTCGAGGAGTTAAAGTACTGGTGAAGGGTTTCATTGTTGAGCCAATGCTTGCTGCCGAGTTTTCATATCTCTTATTCGTTGTGTGCCTGGGAATACATTGATTAATATAGTTGATATATAGGAAAATAAGCAGTAGCCTTGGCATTAATAACATTAGACCTTGAGTTAATGAATTTTCTCTCTTTGTTGTAACCCAATGTATCCTTGATCTATAAAGAATGTAACTTTATTTAGTGCTTTCTGAGAGTGGTGCCGGACTTTGGAAAGAACAACACTTTTAGAGAAAATAAGTTTTCTGGTTGATGGACCTTTATCAGAAGAAAGAATTGTAAAAGGTTAACAGGCCTCCTGGCCGGGAGATGATGTAAATCACTTAAGACCTGTGTATACAGATAGGTATGCTGAAAGAAAGCCTGGTCTCGATAAGGGTCAGGACTGCTGATCCTGCATGACTCTGCATCTTCCATTATTCTCTATGTACAACTTAAGGTATAAAAGCTCCTTTTGAAAATAAAGTTGCAGGCCTTGCTCACCAAAGCTTGGTCACCCCGTGTCGTTCGTTCTTTCTTTCTCTCTTTCTCTCCTTTTTAGGTTGACTCCCTGGAGCACAGTGGCAATCTGAGTTCACTTCTCTGCCCAGGCTTCTAAGACCCACCTGAGAAAGTGCCCAAGGAGGGGCACCTTCCACTATTCGAAAGGGTGCCTGTGGCCTACATGAACAGTGCAAGTCCGGTGCTGGGGCTTTATTGGCTTTCTGTGTAAACCAAGGAATATCAGCCTCTTTCTTTCCTCTATTTTCTTAACCATATAATTCTTTCCTTATCTTTTTCTCTATCTTGCTCAGTCACCGACGCCATCACACTTTGGCTAACCCTGGATCCAACTGGGGCTGGACCCCGGTAGTTAAAGAACAAAAAGTAAATATACTTCAGATTAAGAGACCAACAGATTGATGAGCAATGGCCAGTGAGCAGGGATCCATAATTACAGTGTCAAATAACAAAACACTAGGGGTGAAAGGGCAACATTTTCATGGTATCCTAAATGCTGGAGTATTTATATGAACATGATCCTGAATTATGCTGCTGATGGAGTTCAAGCTCAGAAAGAGGGAATTCTGATATGGGATTAAATATGGTATTGATATTTATAGAATCTAAAGGGTAAGATTTAGATTGTGATGCAAGTGCTTGTAGTGAAAATTATAAAATGGAAGATGTCAGCTTAGTCACCCCCTTTCCTCCATTACAAGGAAGAGGACTTAATGTTCTATCTATGAAATAAATTCATACATCTGCACCCAGTGATGGGACTAATCAAAGGTGTGACAGCAGCAAAGCATTTCCTTCTGAGCTGACATTAGTAATCTTCATACATCAAATTGTTCTTTCATAAGACTGATGTCTTAACTTTAAAGAAATAATCCCACACTTGCTCTCAATTTGGATGATATCTCATCACTAATCTGTTTTTTTGTGTGTTTTTTGTTTTTTCACTTTCCTTCAGGTTTTCCACTTTGGCCTACAAAGACTGAGGCTTTTGTAAGGTGAAAATGTTTTCCAGCTAACAATGCTTTCTGAGACTGTAAGAATGAGACTAACATGAAGATGAAATAATAAAGGTATGTACTTGCTAACATCATCAGAGTATAAAATGAGTCAGTATGTGTAGAGTTTGTAGTGGTTGATACAAAGAAATCAACAAATACTGCACTTTATTAATAATGCTGTTAGCTGGCCTCTCTTCATGTTCTGCTTTATTTTCTTCTTCACGTGTATCAGCACTGAAAATTTATTACACATGCATTGACTGGTTTTCCATCTTCTCCGCAAGAGTTTAAGCTAAATGGTAGAGACTTTATCAATTTTGATTACTGTGATGATCCTAGAGTCTGCAACTATGCCTGTCTAAAGGTCTCTCAATAAATATTTGTTGAATGTATGAAAGAAACTATAAGGGCATCTTATCTTGTGACATCTGTTCCTATAAACTAGGAAACAAATCCATACAGATAATTTATACATAATACTATTTTCTTACTAAAAGGAAGTGTAAAAAAATATATTATTCTAACAATTAACTGGCTCCAAGATACCATAACATCATAATGTAACGGTGGAAAGCATTTTAAAAGGCATTTTAAGGAAAACAGAGAGAATAATACTATTGAAAACTATATATCTCAGTATAAAATGCTTGAGATTGTTTTTGAGCTTGGGAAAGTAATAGGCTACAGCAAAACTGAAAGTAATAATCTGAATTTATAAGACAACCATTTCTATTATCATGATTTCACAGTAACCAACTATACATACTGTATCTACTAGCCAGGTGCCAATGCTCCTCACAGGAGATCGTGAAATGTCAGATGGTCTCCATATTTTGTAGAACCTTCCTACTTTTCAAAAGTAAAGGCTGGTGTGGGTTGGAAGAGACACTGAAATACAGTCAACAGACGGAGAAGAGCTTTTACTAGAGCAGGCCCAGCAGAAAAGGAAGTAAAGAGGGAGCCCGTTCACCTAAATACAAGGTCCCAGAAAATGGATGTGTGAGCTGTCTCCATAGCCAGGATTGAATCATGTGATTCCTGATGCATAGGCTGCTGACACCCAGATTTCTGAATCTTGGTTTCCTGTGTGATGAGACACACTTGTGTCCTAACAGAGATACTATCAACATGGAACATAACTGGGTTATTTCTTTACAGTTTCATAAGGCATGCCTTCCTTAGTTGTCTATTCCAGGATCAAACTGTTTTCTTTTTTAACAGAAGCAACATACCACTGATTATTTTCAAGAGTTTTTTTGTTTTTTTGTTTTTTTTTTAACTAGAGGATAATTGTTTCATAATGTTGTGGTGGTCTCTGTGATACATCAATGTGAATCAGTCACTATTTTAAATATATATGTATATATATTCCCTTCTTTTCCAGAGTTTTATTTACCATGATTCCTTAACCTTTGATAGATAAAGTGCTTCATCTCCAGGTACCACTCATGTTATATTGGTAGATCTGCCCTTGCTTTTTAGGTGTCCCAATTGGCATTAATTTCTGATGAACTTGCCTCAAATTAGAGTAAGCTATTTATCATTACATGAAAAATTTTATTTTCAGAATACCTTGAAAAAAATAACTAAGATGAAATGGGCAGCATTCATAAAACTGTCTCCCTTCTGAACTGTCTCCCTTCCAACTCAATCAAGGGAGAAGGAAGAGCCAGAACTAAGAGGATTTAAAAATAAATTTAAAAGCTTCTTTTACTTTTAACTGAAGTTCTTAAAGAAGAAAACATAGTGGTACCCTCTTACTTTCAGGAAGACTCTGAGTTAGGGTTCACATTTTCCATTTGTTTGTTTGGCATCACTTATAAACCAATAACTCGGGGGTGTTAATCCACATAAAAATTGACCTCTTTACTTGAATGATATTTCTTAGATTGACAAATCATCTCATCATTCTGTTAATATAGGATGTATCTCTTTATTACATTTGCATGTTTATCAATAAAAGACTTAGTAGATATTCTAAAAATTAGAATATCAAAATTTTCACTGAATAACACATAAAGTCATAAAGGAACAATTCCTAGAAAAATACATGATGGGATGATTCCTCACTAAGAGATACCGCTAAAGTAACAGGACCACTTCTGGAAGTGGCATATGGAAACCACACAGTTCACTTTGTGAAATAAATTCATGTTTATTTCTATTTACAGAAATTTCCAAATGTGTTTTATATAAAGGTAGATCTTAGTATTGTCTGCCACTTCCAGCACTTCATCATTATTAGAATTCAGAGGCTGCTACATTTTATTTTGATTTTGGCTCCTACAGATGAATTAAATATAAATTAGAACCAAGTTCTAAGATAGTTTTTAAAAGGATTTATCTCCTAATTAATGTTTCTTCACTGTCCACGGAACAATGTGTTCTAAAATTTTATAGTAATTGTACTACTGGAGAATCTGTGGAGAGAGATCTTAAGCTTGGAAACAAATTGGGAAGTTAGTTACTGATACTTCTAGATTTTCTGAAAGTTGTGTACTAATCTCATCATTAAATCTTTCCTCTGAGTCCAGTAGAAATGGATCCTCCCATCTTTCTTAACACTTAATGGTTAACTGCTCTTCCTTCCTCTTCTATTCTAGAATTTCACTATAGAAAGACTCAGTGACTTAAATGAAATCAGAGGTTCACTGCTTCTCAAGTAGAAGGTGAAGCAATCGACCTGATTTAAGAGCACAAAATCCTCACAGTTGCCAGAAAATAGGGTGGGTGTGTAAAGACTCAGTGCTGATATCCTTCAGAAACAAGAAATATTGGCAGGAGATTGTCAGGCCCTCAAGTTGGTTTGCTCATAGTCAAATTCAGTTGGTGTATTACAGATTTGAGAGCTACCCCTGAAAGGGTGACACTAATAGCTGTGACGGACCCTGCAGAAATGTGCCAGCTGCAACGGACCACACAGAAGTGAAGCCAAGAGGAGCTACGCAACATCCGAGGTCAGGGGCGGTGACAGAGAGTGCCAGTCTCCATCGGCACAGGAGTGGCCAAGAGGAGCTACCCAATGTCCGAGGTCAGGAGAGGCGGCCAAGAGGAGCAACCCTACATCCAAGGAGTGGCAGCTGTGCAGGCAAGGGGAGCCTAGAGGAGCTACTCCCATTCAAGGCCAGGAGGGGTGGCCATGAGGAAATACCCCTCGTCCAAGGTAAGGAACAGTGGCTGTGCTTTGCTGTAGCAGCCGTGAAGAGGTACCCACGTCAAAGGTAAGAGAAACTCAAGTAAAACAGTAGGTGTAGCAAGAGGGCATCAGAGGGCAGACACACTGAAACCAAAATCACAGAAAACTAGCCATTCTGATCACATGGACCACAGCCTTGTCTAACTCAATGAAACTAAGCCATTCTGTGTGGGGCCACCCAAGACAGATGGGTCATGGTGGAGAGGTCTGACAGAATGTGGTCCACTGGAGAAGAAAATGGCAAACCACTTCAGTATTCTTGCCTTGAGAACCCCATGAACAGCATGAAAAGGTAAAATGATAGGATACAGAAAGGGGAACTCCCCAGGTCCCCACCTGACCAATACACTACTGGAGATCAGTGGAGAAATAACTCCAGAAAGAATGAAGGGATGGAGCCAAAGCAAAAACAATACACAGTTGTGGATGTGACTGGTGATAGAAGCAAGGTCTGATGCTGTAAAAAGCAACATTGCCTAGGAACCTGGAATGTCAGGTCCATGAACTAAGGCAAATTGAAAGTGGTCAAACAGGAGATGGCAAGAGTAAACGGTGACATTCTAGGATTCAGCAAAGTAAAATAGAATGGAATGGGTGAGTTAAACTCAGATGACCATTATATCTACTACTATGGGCAGGAATCCCTTAGAAGAAATGGAGTAACCATCATAGTCAACAAAAGAGTCAAAAATGCAGTACTTGGATGCAATGTCAAAAATGACAGAATGATCTCTGTTCATTTCCAAGGCAAATCATTCAATATCATGGTAATCCAAGCCTATGCCCCAACCAGCAACGATTAAGAAGCTGAAGTTGAATGGTTCTATGAAAACATGCAAGTCCTTTTAGAACTAACACCCAAAAAAGATGTCCTTTTCATTATAGGGGACTGGAATGCAAAAGTAGGAAGTCAAGCAACACCTAGAGTAACAGGCAAATTTGGCCTTGGAATACAAAATGAAGCAGGGCAAAGGCTAGTAGAGTTTTGCCAAGAGAATGCACTGGCCATAGTGAACACCCTCTTCCAACAACACAAGAGAAGACTACACATGGACATCAGCAGATGGTCAACACCAAAATCAGATTGGTTATATTCTTTGCAGCCAAAGATGGAGAAGCTGTATACAGTCAGCAAAAACAAGACCAGGAGCTGACTGTGGCTCAGATCATGAACTCTTATTGCCAAATTCAGACTTAAATTGAAGAAAGTGGAGAAAACCACCAGACCATTCAGGTATGACCTAAATCAAATCCCTTATGATTATACATTGGAAGTGAGAAATAGATTTAAGGGACTAGATATGATAGAGTGCCTGATGAACTATGGACTGAGGTTCGTGACATTGTACAGGAGACAGGGATCAAGACCATCCCCATGGAAAGAAATAGAAAAAAGCAAAATGGCTGTCTGAGGAGGCCTTACAAATAGCTATGAAAAGAAGAGAAGTGAAAAGCAAAGGAGAAAAGGAAAGATACAAGCATCTGAATGCAGAGTTCCAAAGAAAAGCAAGAAGAGATAAGAAAGCCTTCCTCAGGGATCAATGCAAAGAAATAGAGAAAATAACAGAATGGGAAAGACTAGAGATCTCTTCAAGAAAATTAGAGACACCAAGAGAACATTTCATGCAAAGATGGGCTCGATAAAGGACAGAAATGGTATGGACCTAACAGAAGCAGAAGATATTAAGAAGAGGTGGCAAGCATACACAGAAGAACTGTACAAAAAAGAGCTTCACAACCAAGAAAATCGCGATGGTGTGATCACTCACCTAGAGCCAGACATTCTGGAATGTGAAGTCAAATGGGCCTTAGAAAGCATCACTATGAACAAAGCTAGAGGAGGTGATGGAATTCCAGTTCAGCTGTTTCAAGTCCTGAGGGATGATACTGTGAAAGTGCTGCACTCAATATGCCAGCAAATTTGGAAAACTCAGCAGTGGCCACAGGACTGGAAAAGGTCCATTTTCATTCAATCCCAAAGAAAGGCAATGCCAAAGAATGCTCAAACTACCACACAATTGCACTCATCTCACATGCTAGTAAAGTAATACTCAAAATTATCCAAGCCAGGCTTCAGCAATATGTGAACTGTGAACTTCCTGATGTTCAAGCTGGACTTAGAAAAGGCAGAGGAACCAGAGATCAAATTGCCAACATCTACTGGATCATCGAAAAAGCAAGAAGTTTCCAGAAAAACATTTATTTCTGCTTTATTGCCTATGCCAAAGCCTTTGACGGTGGGTCACAATGAACTGTGGAAAATTCTGAAAGTGATGGGACTACTAGACCACCTAACCTGCCTCTTGAGAAAACTATATGCAGGTCAGGAAGCAACAGTTAGAACTGGACATGGAATAACAGATTATTTCCAAATAGGAAAAGGAGTACGTCAAGGCTGTATATTGTCACCCTGCTTATTTAACTTCTATACAGAGTACATCATGAGAAACGCTGGGCTGGAAGAAGCACAAGCTGGAATCAAGATTGCTGGGAAAAATATCAATAACCTCAGATATGCAGATGACACCACCCTTATGGCCAAAAATGAAGAGGAACTAAAAAGCTTCTTGATGAAAGTGAAAGAGGAGAGTGAAAAAGTTGGCTTAAAGCTCAACATTCAGAAAACTAAGATCATGGCCTCTGATCCCATCACTTCATGGGAAATAGATGTGGAAACAGTGTCAGACTTTATTTTGGGGGGCTCCGAAATCACTGCAGATGGTGACTGCAGCCATGAAATTAAAAGACGCTTACTCCTTGGAAGGAAAGTTATGACCAACCTAGACAGCATATTGAAAAGCAGAGATATTACTTTGCCAACTAAGGTCCATTTAGTCAACGCTATGGTTTTTCCAGTAGTCATGTATGGATGTGAGAGTTGGACTGTGAAGAAGGCTGAGCGCCAAAGAATTTATGCTTTTGGATTGTGGTGTTGGAGAAGACTCTTGAGAGTCCCTTGGACTGCAAGGAGATCCAACCAGTCCATCATAAAGGAGATCAGTCCTGGGTGTTCATTGGAAGGACTGATGCTGAAGCTGAAACTCCAATACTTTGGCCACCTCATGCAAAGACTTGATTCACTGGAAAAGACCCTGATGCTGGGAGGGATTGGGGGCAGGAGGTGAAGGGGATGACTGAGGATGAGATGGCTGAATGGCATCACTGTCTCGATGGACATGAGTTTGAGTGAACTCTGAAAGTTCTTGATGGACAGGGAGGTCTGGTGTCCATGATTTATGGTGTCACAAAGAGTTGGACATGACTGAGTGACTGAACTGAACTGAACTTAAATGACTAAAAGTACCAATTCAGAACAGCAACACTGTCAGTTGGATTTGTGGGGCGGGGTGGGGGGAAGAGTTTTGTTTTGAGAGAAATAAGTCATGCTTCTCTGAAATGAAGTGATTTATCAAACATTAAATATTTATTAAATGCTTACTTATTAAAAGCAGAAGACTGAGCTAAGTCCTATGAGGGTTTAAAATCTGTCTATAGTTTAGACGTTGAGATACAGTTTCTGCTATAAGTAGCTTAGAATCGATTTACAAAACTGGGGCACATACACAAAATTATTTATATTAAAATGTACCAACCAACAACAACTTAACACTCAAAATCCATTTCATGAAATGGTGAGGCGATTCAAAGTAGTCCAAAGGGAAACACTACACAAATAGAATATCTTCTAGAAATGAACTTAAAAGTATAAAAACTTTGCAAAATCTCCAGGATTCCATTACTTGCATTTACTATGCAGCATTAAAACAGAAGTCAATATATAATTATTATCACATTCCAACTGTATAATTTACCCTTATAAACACTTATGAAACATCACACTATTTTAGTAGTATGATCTCATTTATCTTTCAGTTAATAATAAAAGCTATTAAAGTATTCACTTAGTTCAGTTCAGTTCAGTTGCTCAGTCGTATCCGACTCTTTGAGACCCCATGAAGTGCAGCACACCAGGCCTTCCTGTTCATCACCAACTCCCAGAGCCTATCCAAACTCATGTCCATCGAGTCAGTGATGCCATTCAGCCATCTCATTTCTGCTGTCCACTGCTCCTCCTACCCCCAATCCATCCCAGCATCAGGGTCTTTTCCAATGACTCAACTCTTCCAATGAGGTGGCCAAAGTACTGGAGTTTCAGCTTCAGCAGTTGTTACAATGAACACCAAGGACTGATCTCCTTTAGGATGGACTGGTTGGATCTCCTTGCAATCCAAGGGACTCTCAAGAGTCTTCTCCAACATCATAGTTCAAAAGCATCAACTCTTCGGCATTCAGCTTTCTTCACAGTCCAACTCTCACATCCATACATTACTACTGGAAAAACCATAGCCTTGACTAGACGGACCTTTGTTGGCAAAGTAATGTCTCTGCTTTTGAGTATGCTATCTAGGTTGGTCATAACTTTCCTTCCAAGGAGTAAGCATCTTTTAATTTCATGGCTGCAGTCACCATCTGCAGTGATTTTGGAGCCCCCCCAAAATAAATTCTGACACTGTTTCCACTGTTTCCCTATCCATTTCCCATGAAGTGATGGTACCAGAGGCCATGATCTTAGTTTTCTGAATGTTGAGCTTTAAACCAACTTTTTCGCTCTCCTCTTTCACTGTCATCAAGAGGCTTTTTAGTTCCTCTTCATTTTCGGCCATAAGGGTGATGTCATCTGCATATCTGAGGTTATTGATATTTTTCCTGGCAATCTTGATATCAGCTAGTGCTTCTTCCAGCCCAGCGTTCCTCATGATGTACTCTCCATAGAAGTTAAATAAGCAGGGTATCAATATACATCCTTGGCGTACTCCTTTTCCTATTTGGAACCAGTCTGTTGTTCCATGTCCTGTTCTAACTGTTGCTTCCTGACTCACTTAGTAGATGTTCCCTAACACCAGAGGAATAAAATGAATATTACAGAGTAATTAGAGTAATTAATTCACTACATCATTAATAGAATTTGAACCCATAATTTAAAAATCGAATTTAGTACTCTGCTATAGCCTAAGCTATGGTCTTACCAGTGGTCACATATGGTTGTGAGAGCTGGACTGTAAAGAAGGTAATGCAGCAGAGAATTGATACCTTTGAATTGTCAATCTATATAAGACTCCTTTAATAGCAAGGAGAACAAACCAGTCAATCTTAAGGGAAATCAACCTTGAATACTCATTGGAAGGACTGATGCTGAAAATGAAGCTCCAGTATTTTGGTCACCTGATGTGAACAGCCAATTCATTGGAAAAGTCCCTGATGCTAGGAACGATTGAGAGCAGAAGAGGGCATCAGAGGATGGGATGGCTGGATGGCATCACTGATGCAATGGACATGAACTTAGACAAACTTTGGAAGATGGTGAGGGACAGGGAGGCCTAGCATGCTGCAGTCCATGAAGTCACAAAGAGTCAAATGTGACTGTGGAACTGACCACAACAGAACACAAAGATCAGGTAATGTGTCTAGTTGCTTTGGATTCTAGGGGAAAAGCTACAGTGGAAATATGAGACATTATATTCTTGGTTTTCATCATCATCAATACACAGGTCATCAATGTTTTGCTAGGAGATAAACAAAGTCAGTTACATGGATAAGCTCCCCTTTAATTTCCTGCCGTGCTATAAATGTACACACACATATCCTGATGCTAACAAACTAACAACATGTAATAAATTACCTCTTCTAAGGCATTCCACAGTTCCTTATCTGTATGTTCATTAAAAGGATCCAGATTTTTCCTCATTGTTCCCATGAATAAAACAGGTTCCTAAATAACCCAAAATAGTAAATGTTATTAGTCAGCTTTATCCATTTTATTCCAGTACTTAACAGAATTAAAATGAACAAAATCAAAATTCACTGTAATCATTAATGATAAAGTTGTAAATGCCTGTTTATAAAAACAGTATCTCTAAATAATTTTCAGCTGTATAAACTGTGCTGCAAAATATCCTCTGGACCATTGAATACTAAGAAAAGAAAGTGCTGTGATGAACATTTAAATGAATCACCAGTCCAGATTCGATGCATGATACTGGATGCTTGGGGCTGGTGCACTGGGACGACTCAGAGGGGTGGTACGGTGAGGGGTTCAGGATGGAGAACACATGTATGCCTGTGGCAGATTCATGTTGATGTATGGCAAAACCAATACAATATTGTAAAGTAATTAACCTCCAATTAAAATAAATTTTAAAAAAAGAAAGTGTTGAGGTGTGTCACCTTAAGAAAAACCTGAAGAACAGAAAGGAAATTTTTACTTTTTTCAATTCCAAACTGGTAATACCTGCTTAATAAAAAAATAAATGAGGATATAATTATTGAGAAATTTTATACCGATAGCACTAGATAATTTGTCAATTCTGGTGTTATACTAGGAAATACCAAGAGCATGATTAGTTGAGGTTTGAAAGGGTTAATAGGCAGGCAGGTAGGGAGGCCAGGGTCTCTAAAGATGGAGAGAAGGCAAAAAGGTACATTCCTTTGCATAACAGGTTTCTCAAATCTTGTGTTGCTATGGGGACTTGCTGAAACTAACTTTTTCAACCCTCCAGCTGCTAACTCCTCAGCAAAACAGTATATTTTGCTGAAAGGAATATCCTGTCTTAAGCTATGTTAATGAAACAATGTATCTTTCTTAGAAACCAGCTTTTCATTAAAAACTAATGTCAGCTGCTTTTATGGATACAATTTTTCTCACCCAGAGACACCTTGGTAGGAGACAGCTCCCCCTCCTGCAGATGCTATCTCAGGATGTATATTATGGGAGAGGTGCCTGGTACAGTTCTCTCAGCCAGTCTTGAGGTGTTTCTTTAATCTATGATTAGCAGCTCACTTTTGCCTGGAAAATCTCATGGACAGAGGAGCCTGGTAGGCTGCAGTCCATGGAGTTGCTAGGAGTCGGACACGACTGAGCAACTTCACTTTCACTTTTCACTTTCATGCATTGGAGAAGGAAATGGCAACCCACTCCATTGTTCTTGCCTCGAGAATCCCAGGGACGAGGGGGCCTGGTGGGCTGCCATCTCTGGGGTTGCAGAGTTGGACATGACTGAAGCAACTTGGCAGCTGCATCAGCTCACTAACAATATATAATGCCTTGCTAAAGACTTGGAAGAAAAGCTATGACCAACCTAGAGAGCATATTGAAAAGCAGAGACATTACTTTGCCAACAAAAGTCCATCTAGTCAAGGCTATGGTTTTTCCTGTGGTCATTTATGGATGTGAGAGTTGGACTGTGAAGAAAGCTGAGCACCGAAGAATTCATGCTTTTGAACTGTGGTGTTGGAGAAGACTCTTGAGAGTCCCTCGGACTGCAAGGAGATCCAACCAATCCATTCTGAAGGAAATCAGCCCTGGGATTTCTTTGGAAGGAATGATGCTGAAGCTGAAACTCCAGTACTTTGGCCACCTCATTGGAAGAGTTGACTCATTGGAAAAGACCCTGATGCTGGGAGGGATTGGGGGCAGGAGGAGAAGGGGACAACAGAGGATGAAATGGCTGGATGGCATCACTGACTCAGTGGACATAGGTTTGGGTGAGCTCCGGGAGTTTGTGATGGACAGGGAGGCCTGGTGTGCTGCAATTCATGGGGTCACAAGGAGTCGGACACTACTGAGCGACTGAACTGAACTGAAGGTTCATCTTAGCCTTAGGGTTGAAGAATTGATACTTTTGAACTGTGGTGTTGGAGAAGACTCTTGAGAGTCTCTTGGACTGCAAAGAGATCAAACCAGTCCATCCTAAAGGAAATCAGTCCTGAACATTCATTGGAAGGACTGATGCTGAAACTGAAAGTCCAATACTTTGGCCACCTGATGTGAAGAACTGACTCCTTGGAAAAGATCTTGATGCTGGGAAAGATTGAAGGCAAGGGGAGAAAGAGATGACACAGGATGAGCTGGTTGGATGATATCCCCAACTCGATGGACATGAGTTTGAGTAAGCTCTGGGAGCTGGTGATGGATAGGGAAGCCTGGCATGCTGTAGTCCATGGGATCGCAAAGAGTCAGACACAACTGAGGGACTGAAATGAAATGAAGGCTCCTCTGTCCATGTAGAGATCACCTTTTAGTCTGCATCAGCTGGTCCCCACTTCTCTCACCTGTGTGTCAGATGACCTGCCTCATAGAACCTCTTTACTAACTGCAAGGTCACCTACAGTGATCTGTGTCATAATAAAATTATTTTAATTTAAATAGTCCTTCCTATTCATCTTCTTTGGGAGGAGCCACAAGTAAATTACTCTGGAAATAAAATATCTTTCTGGGTTTCAGGAGAGAATCTTATACATAAGCTCATGTAAGCCATTTAAGTTTTCTTCTGGAAGGCTGTAAATAAGCCAGGCCACAGAATATGAGCAGCAGAAAAGAGTGAAATTGGCTCCTTTCAGTGAACAGTGCAGAACAAGGGGATACATTCATGTGGGAAGAAGAGGAAATCTGACTCTTCCACAAGTGCCCGGAACTGCTCAGAATCACCAGCCTCAAATTGCACTGTACCTTCTCACTTCATAAAAGCCTCTAAAGAAACATGAAGAAGACAGACTTTTCTTTTCCCCATCCATGAAGAAGAATGCACTCAGCCTCCCCTGCCTTCCTTCCCTGTTGTCTTTGTTTCAAGTCTGGTGAGAGAGAAATGGATGCAGAAAACACATGGTGTGCCATCAAAAAAGATGTATCCCTAAGCAAAATCTAAAATCAAAAAGACATTTAACTTTAACCTTCATTTGCAGAAGGTTGATTAAGTGGCTGATATACCCCAAAAAGCAATGAAAATCAGTAGCCATATGACATGTCAAAATTAGTGACTTGAACTGAAAAATCCTGAGACCAAATTTAAGGTTTCTTTAAACCTTGAATTTAGGGTCAAAGAATAAACAACCATCTAAGCACGGTAAGAGTTCCTGATCAGAGGAATACCATTCTGGCTCAGATTTAAAAAACAACAATAACAACTTGTTACCCTTTCTAATTTTCACCTCTAAGATTCTAACAAGCCAGATGATTTCTCTTCTTTTACATGATGTTTACACAAATGACATGGCCAAGCAAGGGGAGGCTGGTGCCAATATTCACCCCTCTCCTCTGACTCTACTCTGCTTTCCCCTAGGAACCTAAACTATGGACAGGATTCTGCTCTGGGCTCAAGATGAGAGACTCTTTGAGAACTAGTGTTTGAGGAGATAAAGGGACTGAAAGAGGCCACTTAAAGGAACTAGCTTTGAGCCCAAGCAGGAGAAGAAAGACCAGGCCTTTTTGCTTATAACTACAAGAATGTTTCTTTGCCCATCATAGCTTATGTGACCTGAACATATTTTCCTTTATGCTCCTTTCAAAGGGCAAATTCACATCCCATAAGAGGTCTAGGGTTTGATAAAGTGCCATCTGGTTTTCAAAGTACACTCTAGAGAGGTGTTACCTAAGCTAATTTTTGAAAAATATTAAATTGCTTTATTTTTAAAAGGTGGATGGTTGCTCAGTGGTACCAAGTCTACCTGCCGTGCAGGAGAACATTTGATCCCTGGGTTGGGAAGATCCCTTGGAGAAGGAAATGGCAGTATTCTTGCTTGGGAAATCTCATGGACAGAGGAGTCTGGCCCACTACAGCCCATGGGGTCACAAAGAGCTGGACATGACTGAGTGACTGAAAAACAACAACACATTAACACATTTGTTGGTTCAAGAGAACAGGTATAAAGAGCCCACTCAAAGTTCAATCAGGGGGACTTCCCTGGTGGTCCAGTGGTTAAGACTTCACCTTCCAATGCAGGGGTTGCAGGTTTGATCCATGGTGAGAGAGCTAAGATTCCATCTGCCTTGTGGCCAAAAACAGGAACATAAAGCAGAAACAACATAGCAACAAATTTAATAAACACTTTTTTAAAAAGTTCAATTAGGGTCTAGTCTGCAATCAGGGTCTATTTTATAATCAGGGTCTATTTTGTAATCAGGGTCTCCCTCTATTGTCACCTCCCTCACCTTCTCTTTAGGAAACTCCTTCAAGAAGACAAAGCTAAGCAAAGACTAGGAGACTAAAATTAGATTCTTTGCAGCAGAGGGAGTCCCTCACTTCTGAGCCCCTGACCAACATTTGCAGCTGCTTCATGCTGAGCTTTAAACAGAGCCCCTAGACACTCTGTAGGCCTTAAAAATATTCTGCTAATTATCACCAACCACTGATGATTGTCACACACTTCACAAAAAAAAAAAAAAAAAAAAAAAAGAATAAAACTGTTTCAGCATTTTCCCATTGCAATATGTGCTCTCACTTAATTCTACACTATCAGTCTAACAGGATCTATTTGGCAATTATGCGGGCTTATTTAGCATTATTAGATGAAAGAACATAGTTTAGTAAAGAAGAATATTTCTCTTTGTTATGACATGCCAAATGTATATTTCAAAAATCAGCAAAACTTTAATGAAAACATGTTGAATGAAAAGAATGGTTTATAAAAATAGTAACTGATTGAAGCTCTATTTTGCTTGAAATCAGCAGGCCATTTGTGAACAATATTTATTTGAATGTGTGAATGTCTTTTATGTGTGGTGTTCACTTTGGTTTCTACTTATTCTTCTTTCACCACTTACCAGATAAAAGCTAATAAAACTGCTCACAATAGACACATACTGCAAGGGCAGATAAGGGTCAAATTAATGATCTTTTATTTTTTTGGCAGCACCATGCAGTTTGTGGGATCCTAGTTTCCCAATCAGGGATTGAACTAGGGCCACAGAAGTGAGAGTACAGAGTTCTAACCACTGGAGCACCTGGGAATTCCCAATGGCCATCTCTCAGTAGTTATTATTTAAAGTACCAAACTCTCAGTAATCATGTAAAGAAACTAATTTCATGCATAAATGTACAGATGTTTATACTGGAGGACAGGACAGTATAGAGATTTATAGTAGTGTTAGGGGAAGCACACTGACTGAAACCGCCTACCCTGGCTGGGCACCATAGTAACAATTTGCATGAGGTCCTGGTAAGGAACACGCAACTAATAAGCCACCACCAACCGGAACAGTTCGGGAAAGGTCAAAAGGAGACACCATATGTCTGACCACCTCCCAGAATCTTTCTCTCTGGCATCTATCTTGGCTGAATGAGGCATGCACCACCAGGAAGGACTCTGAGTCAGAATGATCGGCTAAAGACAACCCAGAAACTAACCCATCACCATAATACCCAAGACTGGCAGCCAGGTGGCCAAGCTATTCTCCTGGGTTCCCTTACCCTACTGCTCTTCACCTGGGTGCCCTTTCCCAATAAAATCTCTTGCTTTGTCAGCACATGTGTCTCCTCAGACAACTCATTTCCAAGTGTTAGACAAGAGCCCACTTTCGGGCCCTGGAAGGGGTTCCCCTTTCTGCAACAGTAGAACATACAACCTTCATGTGAATATACACTACATTTATTGGCCCATGTATATTTTTTTCTGAAAGTACAAATAAACCTCATTGAATAAGAGTTGGCTGTGGCAACAGTCAAGAAAACATTCTTATTCAATGTAACAATTTAAATGAAACATTAGTTTCAAAACTATTTTTTCATCATGGTTTAAAGATTATATTTTTCAAAATGTAATTCATTGTGTCATATTCAGTACTGATTTTTTCCTTTGTTACAAACATAACACAAGGTCATTTTAGGTGTGTGACCCAAAAATAGCCACTCTGAATCAGAGCATTTAGTGCAATAAATTAATAAACTTTCAACATAATTGCAGACTGAAAGCTGCAGTCTTACTGGACATTTGTGTATGCTGCTGGAAGAAAGACTATATACTATGTTGAAAAGAAACCCTAACCACTAACTTAAGTTTAAAATGACCCAGGACCAAGACAAAAACCATATAAGTGATTACACACAAAGCAGATAAAGCACAATCTTTATCCTCATCATTTCAGTCCCAACGCAAGAACCTGCCCTCCACTAAAGTATATCAAGAATATATCAGAGAAGTCAGAACAGCTCTGGTTCACCTTCTTCAACCTACTGAAGAAAACTCAGGGAATGGAAATACCAAAGAGGAGAATGGGCTGTGTAAAAAATACTTAGCTTTTGCTTTGATTTAAAAGAGGGGGGAAAATATCAAATATAAAAGTGAGTCTATTTAACCATTAAAGATGCTGTTGATCTGTGCCAACCTGTAGACTATAATCATAAATATTGAATTCTCATGCAGTCTCACTTCAATTGAAAACATCTTCTTTGTGCCAATAGGATAGGGGGTTCTATGTGTAGAATATCATCCAAAGAACTTTTGAAATTCGCTTTCCAGATTCTTTCAGATAAGCAGATACTACTGAATACAATCTCAACGTGGTGTTCTTTCTGGGGAATATACTTAACTACTTCATATTCTGAGCACAAACGATGCACAGACTTCAGCTATCTGTTTTGTTTAATGAAATTATCTAGGAAGTACTTTCATATTTTGCTTTTTTCCTGAAATTTTAAACACAAATTGAGGAGTACCTTCCTAAGATTATACAGTATTTGTCTTTGAAAGTTCCCCCTAGGACTCCAGGACTGATGGTCTATGTCACCACTCCCCTGCCTCTGGTTCCTAGGCAAGTCCTTGTTGCTATCACATCTCCCCATTTCTGACCCGTTTATGGTGGGGTCAATAATGATGGGGGAGAGAGGGACCACCCTGGAAGCTGCTGATTGTTCACAGGATGACAGGAGTCAGGGAAGGTGATGCAGACCTGGATCACCTAAGTGGGGCAACTCAAATAAACATCACTGGGCTCCCCCTTTGCAAAGTCTGAGCTCAGCTTCCTAGTACTCCTAAATCAAGGTGTTGACAAAACAAGCATCACTGCTTCCTATTTGTTTAGGGGAAGAGGATTGTAAGTTTTCTGCTCTGAGACAAGTAACTTCAAGTAACCACAGTATCAGATTTTCTCCTGCTGAATTCTGGAGTTGAGAATCTCTCTAAATTGAAGTCCAGGCTTTGCCCCTTGGTAAGTTAAGTTTCCAGTGCCCCAGTTTTAAAATCTGTAAGATAAGGATAATCATAGAATTCCCATGAGCAAAAAGTGGGAGATGGTAGAGAAAGAGGGTAAATCATGTTAAAGTGAAAATCACTCAGTCGTGTCCAGCTCTTTGTGACCCCATGGACATAAGTCCATGGAATTCTCCAGGTTAGAATACTGGAGTGAGTGGCCTTTCTTTTCTCCAAGGGATCTTCCCAACCCAGAGATCGAACCCAGGTGTCCCACACTGCAGGCAGATTATCTACCACCTGAGCACCAGGGAACATGTTAAAACATGTTAGTTCAGTTCAGTCACACAGTAATGTCCAACGCTTTGTGCCCCTATGGACTGCAGCATGCCAGGCTTCCCTGTCCATCACCAACTCCTGGAGCTAAGGATTCCACAAATGTTAGGGATTATTATTAATACCTGTGTAACTTGTCAGGTGTTAGTTCTAAAGAGTCTTGTAGGTCTTCATAAAACTGTTAAACTTCAGTTTCTTCAGCAATACTGGTTGGGGCATAGACTTGGATAACTGTGATATTGAATGGTTTGCCTTGGAGACAAACAGAGATCATTCTGTCGTTTTTGAGACTGCATCCAAGTACTGCATTTCGGACTCTTTTGTTGACCATGATGGCTACTCCATTTCTTCTGAGGGATTCCTGCCCGCAGTAGTAGATCTAACGATCATCTGAGTTAAATTCACCCATTCCAGTCCATTTTAGTTCTCTGATACCCAGAATGTCAACGTTCACCCTTGCCATCTGTTGTTTGACCATTTCCAATTTGCCTTGATTCATGGACCTGACATTCCAGGTTCTGATGCAATATTGCTCTTTACAGCACCAGATCTTGCTTCTATCACCAGTCACCTCCACAACTGGGTATTGCATTTGCTAGGTTTTATAAAGACCTACAAGTCCTTTTAGAATTAATACCCAAAAAGATGTCCTTTTCATTATAGGGGACGGGAATGCGAAAGTAGGAGGTCAAGAAACACCTGGAGTAACAGGCAAATTTGCCCTTGGAATGTGGAATGAAGCAGGGCAAAGACAAATAGAGTTTTACCAAGAAAATGCACTGGTCATAGCAAACACCCTCTTCCAACAACACAAGAGAAGACTCTACACATGGACATCCCCAGATGGTCAACACGAAATCAGACTGGTTATATTCTTTGAAGCCAAAGATGGAGAAGTTCTATACAGTCAACAAAAACAAGACCGGGAGCTGACTGTGGCTCAGATCATGAACTCCTTATTACCAAATTCAGACTCAAATTGAAGAAAATAGGGAAAACCGCTAGACTATTCAGGTATGACCTAAATCAAATCCCTTATGATTATACAGTGGAAGTGAGAAATAGATTTAAGGGACTAGATCTGATAGATAGAGTGCCTGATGAACTATGGAATGAGGTTTGTGACACTGTACAGGGACAGGGATCAAGACCATCCCCATGGAAAAGAAATGCAAAAAAGCAAAATGGCTGTCTGGGGAGGCCTTACAAATAGCTGTGAAAAGAAGAGAGGTGAAAAGCAAAGGAGAAAAGGAAAGACATAAGCATCTGAATGCAGTGTTCCAAAGAATAGCAAGGAGAGATAAGAAAGCCTTCTTCAGCGATAAATTCAAAGAAATAGAGGAAAACAATAGAATGGGAAAGACTAGAGATCTCTTCAGAAAATTAGAGATACTAAGGGAACATTTCATGCAAAATGGGCTCGATAAAGGACAGAAATGGTATGGACCTAACAGAAGCAGAAGATATTAAGAAGAGGTGGCAAGAATACAGGGAAGAACTGTACAAAAAAGATCTTCATGACCCAGATAATCATGATGATGTGATCACTAATCTAGAGCCAGAAATCCTGGAATGTGAAGTCAAGTGGGCCTTAGAAAGTATCCCTACAAACAAAGCTAGTGGAGGTGATGGAATTCCAGTTGAGCTGTTTCAAATCCTGAAAGATGATGCTGTGAAAGTGCTGCACTCAACATGCCAGCAAATTTGGAAAATTCAGCAGTGGCCACAGGACTGGAAAAGATCAGTTTTCATTCCAATCCCAAATAAAGGCAATGCCAAAGAATGCTCAAACTACTGCATAATTGCACTCATTTCACATGCTAGTAAAGTAATGCTCAAAATTCTCCAAGCCAGGCTTCAGCAATACGTGAACCATGAACATCCTGATGTTCAAGCTGATTTTAGAAAAGGCAGAGGAACCAGAGATCAAATTGCCAATATCCACTGGATCATGGAAAAAGCAAGAGAGTTCCAGAAAAACATCTATTTTTGCTTTATCGACTATGCCAAAGCCTTTGACTGTGTGGATCACAATAAACTGTGGAAAGTTCTTCAAGAGATGGGAATACCAGACCACCTGACATGCCTCTTGAGAAATCTGTATGCAGGCCAGGAAGCAACAGTTAGAACTGGACACGGAACAACAGACTGGTTCCAAATAGGAAAAGGAGTACGTCATGGCTGTATATTGTCACCGTGCTTATTTAACTTCTATGCAGAATACATCATTAGAAACGCTGGACTGGAAGAAACACAAGCTGGAATCAAGATTGCCGGGAGAAATATCAATAACCTGAGATATGCATATGACATCACCCTTATGGCAGAAAGTGAAGAGGAGCTAAAAAGCCTCTTGATGAAAGTGAAAGAGGAGAGCGAAAAAGTTGGCTTAAAGCTCAACATTCAGAAAACGAAGATCATGGCATGCGGTCTCATCACTTCCTGGGAAATAGATGAGGAAACAGTGGAAACAGTGTCAGACTTTATCTTTTTGTGCTCCAAAATCACTGCAGATGGTGACTGCATCCATGAAATTAAAAGACGCTTGCTCCTTGGAAGAAAAGTTATGACCAACCTAGATAGTATACTCAAAAGTAGAGACATCACTTTGCTGACTAAGTTCCATCTAGTCAAGGCTATGGTTTTTCCTGTGGTCATGTGAGAGTTGGACTGTGAAGAAGGCTGAGCACTGAAGAATTGATGCTTTTGAACTGTGGTGTTGGAAAAGACTCTTGAGAGTCCCTTGGACTGCAAGGAGATCCAACCAGTCCATTCTGAAGGAGATCAGCCCTGGGATTTCTGGGAAGAAATGATGCTAAAGCTAAAGTTCCAGTACCTTGGCCACCTCATGTGAAGACTTGACTCATTGGAAAAGACTCTGATGCTGCGAGGGACTGGGGGCAGGAGTAGAAGGGGACGACCAAGGATGAGATGGCTGATGGCATCATGTACTCGATAGACGTGAGTGTGAGTGAACTCCGGGAGATGGTGATGGACCTGGAGGCCTGGCGTGCTGAGATTCATAGGGTTCCAAAGAGTCTGACACAACTGAGTGACTGAACTGAACTGAACTTGTCAGGGCCTGCAACAAACACTAGAGCGGGAGAAATGAGAAACAGAGGCCCTGTCCTCAAGGAGAGGAAGAAAATAGTCAAGAATGTGGGGAGGGCTAAAAAATGCCAGAGATCTTCATGGAGGACTGGAGAGTATAAGTGGGTACAGGGTGGCGGTCAGGAAAGAATGTTATGGGACGGAAGCCAGAAATCAAAAGATAAAAAGGAAGTGATATTCTTTCTTCTTGTTCCTTTTCTGTTTTGCCTTTCCCTAAAACTCCTATTTTGCTAATCTTTTCCCCTTCACCCTTTAAATTTATGTAAACAGTGTGCTTTACACTATAAACAATAAATGTAAAGAAAATCACCCAAAACCACAAAAATATAAACAGAAATTAAACAGCAAAATCAGTCCAGAATGTGTTACTCTTTTTACTTACCTAGAAGTAATGTTGGAAAGATCAATTCCCTGATTAAGGATAGTAAGAGCTGCTACTGAATGAGCATTCCTAAGAACTAGAAATCGGCCACAACTCTCCTCTTATCCAGTTATATCTTCACAACAAATCTGCATAGCAGTAATTCCTAGAACTGGTTTAAGGACCAGGACTATGAACCTTAGAAGCTGAGTGACTTCATCAAGGCCCCATAGTCATATGAGGAAGAGCAGAAACAAAAATATGGGTCATGTTGATACTTGGTCTATACTCTTAAACATTCTATCACTGGCTGCCTCCTGAATGACTTTCTTGGACCTTTTATACCAGGATCTCTTCAGATTCTCTCTCTTGAATCAACCAATACTGTGCATTGGAAATAAAAGCATATAAACGTTCTGTGTTTACAATGGTTGGTGGATACAAAGCTTAATAATGTTTTGTAAACAAAGTCTCTGGAGTGTGTACCTAGAGCAGACCCAAACATAGGATGGAAACTGATGAAACAAATCCAAAACCTGGTGATGTCAAGAGATGTGTAGTCTTTGCTCAGATGTATTGCCAAAACATTACTTGCAGAGCCAAGAATCATCCAGTATTATATCTTTATTTAGAGTACTTCGATGTACATAAGTACACAACCTTTTCTTATCAAGAAGCATTAACAGGGCAAATTTATAGATCTTTTCATCTCTGGACATAAAAGTACCCTGCAGACATGCTAATTATTTCCAAAACTAATTCCACCTGGCCCATTTCAAAGATGGGTATAATCAAAACATAAATCTTGGGGATTTAAACTCATTTTGCTCTTCTAGTTGTTCAGTCATGCAGTCACCTCTGACTCTGCCACCCCATGGACTGCAGCACACCAGCTTTACCTGTCCTTGACCATCTGCCAGAATTTGCTCAAATTCATTTCCATTGAGTCAGTGATGCCATCCAACCATCTCATACTCTGTTGTCCCCTTCTCCTGTCTTCAATCTTTCCCAGCATGAGGGTCATTTCAAATGAGTCAGCTCATCACGTCAGATGGCCAAAGTATTGGAGTTTCAGCTTCAACATCAGTCTTTCCAATGAATATTCAGGACTGATCCCCTTTAGGATTGACTGGTTTGATTTTTTGGCTGTCCACGGGAGTCTCAACTGTCCTCTCCACCTCTATAGTTGGAAGGAATCAATTATTCAGCACTCAGCCTTTTTTATTGTCCACATCTGTACATGACTACTGGAGAAATTAGAGCTTTGACTATACAGACTTTTGTAGACAAACCCTGCTTTTTAATATGCCGTCTAGGTCAGTCATAGCTTTTCTTCCAAGGAGCAAGCTTCTTTTAATTTCATGGCTGCAGTCACGATCTGCAGTGATTTTGTAGCCCAAGAAACTAATGTCTGTGACTGTTTCCACTGTTTCCCTATCTATTTGCTATGAAGTAATGGGACCAGATGCCATGATATTTCTGTTTTGAATTTTGTGTTTTAAGCCAGCTTTTTCACTCTCCTCTTTCACTTTCACTCTTGCCTTCATCATGAGGCTCTTTAGTTCCTCTTCTCTTTCTACCATAAGGGTGGTGTCATCTGCATATCTGAGGTTGTTGATATTTCTCCCAGCAAGCTTGATTTCAGCTTGTACTTCATCCAGTCAGGCATTTCACATGATGTACACTGCATATAAGTTAAATAAGCAGGGTGACAATATAGTCTTGACGTACTCCATTTCCTATTTGGAATCAGTCTGTTGTTCCATGTTCAGTTCTAATTGTTGCTTCCTGGCCTGCATACAGGTTTCTCAGGAGGCAGGTAAGGTGGCCTGGTATTCCCATCTCCTTAAGAATTTTCTACAGTTTTTTGTGATGAACACAAAGTCTTTAACATCACCAGTGAAGCAGCAGTAGATGTTTCTCTGGAATTCTCTTGTTTTTTTCTGTGATCCAATGGATGTTAGCAATTTGATCTCTGGTTACTCTGCCTTTTCTAAATCCAGCTTGGACATCTGGAAGTGCATGGTTCATGTACTGTTGAAGCCTAGCTTGAAGGGTTTTGAGCATTACTTTGCTAGCATGTGAAATGAGTACAATTGTGCATTAGTTTGAACATTTGTTGTCATTGCCCTTCTTTGGGATTGGAATGAAAACTGACCTTTTCCAGTCTTGTGGTGACTGCTGAGTTTCCAAATTTTCTGGCATATTGAGTGCCACGCTTTCACAGCATCATCTTTGAGGCCTGAAACAGCTCAGCTGGAATTCCATCACCTCCACTATTTTTTTTTTTTTTTTCAGAGTGCTTCTTCCTAAGACCCACTTGACTTCACACTTCAGGGTGTCTGGCTCTAGGTGAGTGATCATACCGTCACAATTATCCAGGTCATTAAGATCTTTTTTGTATAGTTATTCTGTGTTTTCTTGCCACCTTTTCTTAATATCTTTTGCTTCTGTTAGGTCCATATCATTTCTGTCTTTTATTGTGGGTATCTTTGCATGAAATGTTCCCTTGGCATCTCTAATTTTCATGAAGAGATATCTAGTCTTTCCCATTCTGTTGTTTTCCCCTATTTCTTTGCAGTGTGTGCTTAAAAAGGCTCTCTTATCTCTCCTTGCTATTCTCTGGAACTCTGCATTCAAATGGGTATATCTTTCCTTTTCTCCTTTACCTTTAGCTTCTCTTCTTTTCTCAGCTATTTGTAAGGCCTCCTCAGACAACCATTTTGCCTTTTTATATTTCTTTTTCTTGTGCATGGTTTTGATCATCTATTTATTTCCTACTATTATCACCAAGTGACGAATCTAATAGCCAGAAAGAATCTTAAAATACAGATTTTATGTGCTGAAAATTTCTTCCCATTTTTTCTGAAAGGAATTTTTTTTTTAATTTAAATTGTGGTGAAAGTCACTCAATCGTGTCTGACTCTTTGTGACCCCATGAACTGTACAGTCCATGGAATTCTCCAGGCCAGAATACTGGAGTGGGTAGCCTTTACGTTCTCCAGGGGATCTTCTCAACCCAGGGATTGAACCCAGTTCTCCCACATTGCAGGCAGATTCTTTACTAGCTGAGTCACAAGGGAAGCCCTAAATTGCAGTAAAATACACATAGAATTTTCTACTTAGCCACTTTAAGTGTACAGTTCAGTGCTATTAAACACATTCCCATTGTCATAGAGCCATCACTACTATCCAGGCATAGAATTTCTGTCATCTTGCAAAACTGAAACTCTGTACCCATTAAACAACTACTCCCCTCCCCTTTGTCTTTGCAGTTCTTGGTAACCCTCTCTCTTGTTTCTGTCTCCATGAATTGACTACACTAGGTACCTCACATTAGTAGAATAATACAGTATTTGTCATTTGTGACTGTTTTATTTCACTTAGCACAATGACCTCAAGGTTTTTCTGTGTTGTAGCACACCTCAGAATTTCCTTCCTTTATAAGGCTGAATAATATTCCATGAGCAACTACTATAGTCTGGAAATCTGACTTCAGTAGATCTGCACCTATGGATCTGTGATGGTGGCTTTATGAACACAGTGTCTCAAGGAAATCAGGGCTGATTGCCTGCATTCTCATAGTTGATGCAGAACTAATGATAGTGCCAAAACAGTGTATTTCAGGAGCCCACACAATAGGTGACAGGTTACACCAGGGAACCCACTCCTTGGTGGACAGTTCTGGCACAGGACTACTCAATGGTTCCTCTCCCAGTGGGAGAGCTCCAGGTCTGCCTACACTGAAGCTCAGAAAAAGATATGGGGACTTCTACTATAATATGTGAACCATGAACTTCCAGATGTTCAAGCTGGTTTTAGAAAAGGCAGAGGAACCAGAGACCAAATTGCCAACATACACTGGATCATCAAAATAGAAAGAGAGTTCCAGAAAAACATCTATTTCTGCTTTATTAACTATGCCAAAGCCTTTGACTGTGTGGATCACAATAAAATGTGGAAAATTCTGAAAGAGATGGGAATACCAGACCACCTAACCTGCCTCTTGAGAAACCTATATTCAGGTCAGGAAGCAACAGTTAGAACTGGACATGGAACAACAGACTGGTTCCAAATAGGAAAAGGAGTACGTCAAGGCTGTATATTGTCACCCTGTTTATTTAACTTATATTCAGAGTACATCATGAGAAATGCTGGACTGGAAGAAACACAAGCTGGAATCAAGATTGCCAGGAGAAATATCAATCACCTCAGATATGCAGATGACACCACCCTTATGGCAGAAAGTGAAGAGGAACTAAAAAGCCTCTTGATGAAAGTAAAAGAGGCGAGTGAAAAAGTTGGCTTAAAGCTCAACATTCAGAAAACTAAGATCATGGCATCTGGTCCCATCACTTCATGGGAAACAGATGGGGAAATAGTGGAAACAGTGTCAGACTTTTTTTTTGGGGGGGGCGGGGGGCGGTTCCGAAATCACTGCAGATGGTGATTACAGCCATGAAATAAAAAGACGCTTACTCCTTGGAAGGAAAGTTATGACCAACCTAGATAGCATATTCAAAAGCAGAGACATTACTTTGCCAACAAAGGTCCATCTAGTCAAGGCTATTGTTTTTCCTGTGGTAATGTATGGGTGTGAGAGTTGGACTGTGAAGAAAGCTGAGAGCCGAAGAATTGATGCTTTTGAACTGTGGTGTTGGAGAAGACTCTTGAGAGTCCCTTGGACTGCAAAGAGATCCAACCAGTCCACCCTGAAGGAGATCAGTCCTGGGTATTCATTGGAATGATTGATGCTGACGCTAAAACTCCAATACTCTGGCCACCTCATGTGAAGAGTTGACTAACTGGAAAAGATTCTGATGCTGGGAGGGATTGGGGGCAGGAGGAGAATGGGATGACAAAGGATGAGATGCCTGGATGGCATCACCAATTCGATGGGCATGAGTTTGAGTAAACTCCGGGAGTTTGTGATGGACAGGGAGGCCTGGTGTGCTATGATTCATGGGGTCGCAATGAGTTGGACATTACTGAGAGACTGAACTGAACTGACTCTAATAACTGGGAAGCAGACCATTTCCCTGAGAGGACTATGAATCCACAGAGCAAAGAGGAAGCTCCACACAACATCAAGTGCAGGCTTTGGTCACCACACCAGTCATAGCCCCTATAGAAGGGATAGGCACCAGCACACACTGAGGAAAGATGCAAGAGGCATCCATAATGATAATAAAAACAGTCTCACACTAAAAATATTAAACTCACAGAATCTACATAGGGACACTCCCATATAAAAACAGCCTTGCCAGACCACAGTAGATGACTGTTTCTCTTAAATTCCTAGAGTAAGAGAAATATAAGTAAAATGAAGAAGCAGAGAAACCACTCTTAATTAAAATATCAAGAGCAATCCCCTGAAAGAATGGTGAAAGAGACTTCTTCAGTCTAATAGAGTCAGAGTTCAAAAAGAAATAAATGAAAATTCTAAAGGAATTAAGAAAGACTATCAATAGAAATGTAGATAACTCTAAAAGTGAACCAGAAACTATAATGAGGAACCAAGAAAAATTAGAAAACTTATTTTCTGAGACAAAGTCTGAGCTAAAGGCTTGCTGAAGCTAGAGCTCCAATACTTTGGCCAAGTTATGCAAAGAGCCGACTAGTTGGAAAAGACCAGATGCTGATAAAGATTTAAGGAAAAGAGGAAGGGGCTGGCAGAGCATGAGATGGTTTGATAGCACCACCAACTCAATGGACGTGAATTTGAGTAACCTCTCAGAGACAGAGGAGGACAGAGGAGCCTGATGTGCCACAGCCCTTGGTGTTGCCAAGAGTCTGATATGTCATAGCAACTGAACAACAACATAGACAATACATAGCAAACTGCAGAAGAATGAATAAATGATGTGAAAGGTAGAACAATGGAAATCACTGAATCAGAACAGCAGATGGACAAATTAAAAGAATGAAAGCAATTAGAATTCTATGGAACAATATAAAGTGTGTTAATCTATACATGATGGTGAGCCCAACAGGAAAATAAAGAGAAAATTGGATATAAAAATGTTTTTGAAGAAATTAGGGCTTAAAACTTCCCAAATCTAAAGAAGGAACCAAATATTCAAGTACAGGAAGGACAGAAGGTCCCAAACCAGATGAATAGAAACAGATCTACACAAAGACATATTTAAAATGGCAAAAGTTAAAGAAAGTATTATAAAGGCAGTAAGAGAAAAAGAGTTAATTACAAGGTAATTTCCATAAGGCTATCAGTTGATTTCTCTATAGAAATCAAGCGGTGGCCAGATACATTCAATGTACTGGAAGGGAAAAACCTGCAACCTAGGATACTCTATCCAACAAAATGATAATTTATAATAGGAGAAGTAAAGAATTTCTCAGACAAGCAAAAACTAAAAGGATACAGCAATATTAAGCCTATCCTAGAAGATATATTGAAAGTTTTCTCTAAATAAAAAGGCAAGTAAATAAAGAAAAAAGAACATCACAATTGGAAAATAAATCACTTAAATAATCCAGTACATAGACTTAAAAAATTCTTTTGGTGAAAGCAATGATAACTACAATGAAGAGCAAAAGGGTAAACATGAAGATGTGAAACAGAACATCAAAATCAGAAAATGTGGGTGAGGAAAGTAAGAAAATGTAGGTTTTTCTTAGAATGTGTTTGAGCCTAATATGACTACTAATCTAAAATAAGTGGCGTTAGCTATAGGAAGAGGTTAATATACTTGAAAAACAAATCAAAAACATACAGCAGACTCACAAAAACCAAAAAGAAGAAAGCATAAGCACAATACAAAAGGAAACCATCAAATCAAAGAAGGGAAAATAAATGAAAGATGAAATACAAAACTAACTGGAAAACAAGCTTTAATATAGAAACAAATACATATCTATTGATAATTACTTCAAATGACAATGGACTAAATGCTCCCATAAAAAGACAAAGAGTGGCAAATTGGATTAAAAAAAAAAAGGAACCTACAGTTTGTTGCCAGTGTGAGACCTGCAACAGGGCAAAAGATACATGTAGACTGAAAGTGAAGGGATAAAAAAAAGGCATTTCATGCAAATGGAAATGACAAGGAAGTGGGAGCTCACACTACTCATGTCAGACAAAATAGACTTTAAGACAAAGGCCATAAAGAAAGATTTAAAAAAGGACATTATATAATCATAAAAGGGCCAATACAAGAAGAGGATATTACATTCATCAACATAAATGCACCTAATATAGGAACACCTAAATACATAAAAGAAATACTAAAAGAAATAGATCCCATTTGTTTATTTTTGCTTTTATTTCCAGAATTCTGGGAGGTGGATCATAGAGGATCCTGCTGTGATTTATGTCAGAGAGTGTTTTGCCTATGTTCTCCTCTAGGAGTTTTATAGTTTCTGGTCTTACATTTAGATCTTTAATCCATTTTGAGTTTATTTTTGTGTGCAGTGTTAGAAAGTGATCTAGTTTCATTCTTTTACAAGTGTGACCAGTTTTCCCAGCACCACTTGTTAAAGAGATTGTCTATACGCCATTGTATATTCTTGCCTCCTTTGTCAAAGATAAGGTGTCCATATGTGTGTGGATTTATCTCTGGGCTTTTTATTTTGTTCCATTGATCGATACTTCTGTCTTTGTGCCAGTACCGTACTGGCTTGATGGGATCTAATTAAAATTAAAAGCTTCTGCACAACAAAGGAAAATATAAGCAAGGTGAAAAGACAGCCTTCTGAATGGGAGAAAATAATAGCAAATGAAGCAACTGACAAACAACTCATCTCAAAAATATACAAGCAACTTATGCAGCTCAATTCCAGAAAAATAAACGGCCCAATCAAAAAATGGGCCAAAGAACTAAATAGACATTTCTCCAAAGAAGACATACGGATGGCTAACAAACACATGAAAAGATGCTCAACATCACTCATTATCAGAGAAATGCAAATCAAAACCACAATGAGGTACCACTTCACACCAGTCAGAATGGCTGCAATCCAAAAATCTGCAAGCAATAAATGCTGGAGAGGGTGTGGAGAAAAGGGAACCCTCCTACACTGTTGGTGGGAATGCAAACTAGTACAGCCACTTTGGAGAACAGTGTGGAGATTCCTTAAAAAAACTGCAAATAGAGCTGCCTTATGACCCAGCGATCCCACTGCTGGGCATACACACCGAGGAAACCAGAATTGAAAGAGACACATGTACCCCAATGTTCATCGCAGCACTGTTTATAATAGCCAGGACATGGAAACAACCTAGATGTCCATTAGCAGATGAATGGATAAGAAAGCTGTGGTACATATACACAATGGAGTATTACTCAGCCATTAAAAAGAATACATTTGAATCAGTTCTGATGAGATGGATGAAACTGGAGCCGATTATACAGAGTGAAGTAAGCCAGAAAGAAAAACACCAATAGAGCATGCCAACACATATATATGAAATTTAGAAAGATGGCAATGATGACCCTGTATGCAAGACAGCAAAAAAGACACAGATGTGTATAGCGGACTTTTGGACTCAGAGGGAGAGGGAGATGGTGGGAAGTTTTGGGAGAATGGCATTGAAACATGTATACTATCATGTAAGAATCGAATCGCCAGTCTATGTCCGATGCAGGATACAGCATGCTTGGGGCTGGTGCACGGGGATGACCCAGAGAGATGGTACGGGGAGGGAGGTGGGTTCATGTTTGGGAATGCATGTACACCCGTGGTGGATTCATGTCAATGTACGGCAAAACCAATACAGTACTGTAAAGTAAAATAAAGTAAAAATAAAAATTAAAAAAAAAATGCTAAAAGAAATAAAGGTAGAAGCTGACAGAAACACAATAATAGTAGGGGACTTTAACACCCCACTGACATCAATGACACATTTTCCAGACAAAAATCAATACAGCAACAGAGATCCTAAATGATACATTAAAAGAGTTAGACTTAGTTGACGTTTTCAGGACATTACATTACAGCCCCCCAAAACAAAGAATATAAATTTTCAAGTATACATAGAACATTCCCTACAATAGACCACATACTGCTGCTAAGTCACTTCAGTCGTGTCCTACTGTGTGTGACCCCATTGACAGCAGCCCACCAGGCTCCCCTGGGATTCTCCAGGCAAGAACACTGGAGTGGGTTGCCATTTCCTTCTCCAATGCATGGAAGTGGAAAGTGAAAGGAAAGTCGCTCAGTCGTGTTCGACTCTTAGCGACCCCATGGACTGCAGCCCACCTGGTTCCTCCGTCCATGGGATTTTCCAGGCAAGGGTACTGGAGTGGGGTGCCATGGCCTTCTCCAATACTAGGGCATAAAACAAGCCTCAACAAATTTAAAAGAAAATAAATTATTTCAAACATCCTTTTTGGCCACAAGGTCATAAAACTAGAAATCAAACACAGAAAGAGAAATGAGGAAAGCATGATTATATGGAGACTATATAATATGTTACTAAAACAAACAATGGGTCAATGGTGACATCAAAGAAAAAATTAATACCTTGAGACAAATAACAGTGAAAACACAACCAGACAATATCTACAGGATGAAGCAAAAGCAGTTCTAAAAGGAATTTCATAGCAAAACAGATCTCCCTTTAAAAGAAAAAAAAAAAAACTCAAGTAAATAGCTTAACCTATCACCTAGGAATTAAGAAAAAAAGAGGAACAAACAAAACCTAAAGTCAGCAGAAGGAAGGAAAAAATAAAGGTCAGAGAGGAAATATATAGAGTTTAAAAGATCAAGAAAACCTAGAGCTGGTTCTTTGAAAGGGTAAAGAAAATTGACAAACCTTTGTTCAGTCTCAACAAGAAGAAAAGAGAGGACATAAGTGAACAAAAAGAAATGAAAGAGGAGAAATAAGACCTGATATTGTAGAAATATAAAAGAGAGAGAATACTACAAAGATTTAGGTGCCAACAAATTGGAGAGTTAGAATAAATGGACAAGTTTCTAGAAACACAGAGTGGACCAAAACTGAATTAAGAAGAAACAGATAATTTGAGCACACTACACACTAGAACTAAAACAGATTCTGCAATATTTTTTAAAAATCTCTGCATACAGTGTTATCATTACCATCTTTCTAAATTGTACTGGAATGAAAATAAATAAATAAATAAATAAATAAATAAATCCCTGCAAACGAAGTTCATGAAAAGATGGCTTCACTGGGGAATTCTACCAAACATACCAAGAAGAACCTATACCAATCCTTCTCAAGCTCTTCCAAAAGACAGAAAATGAGGGGACACTTCCAAAGTCACTCTATGAGACCACAACTACACTGATACAAAAACCAGACAAAGACACTACCAAAAAGGAAAATGACAGTCTAATAACTTAGATGAATACAGATGCAAAATTTCTCAACAAAATATTAGGAAACCAAATCCAACAACAGATAAAAGAATATTAGGCATCACGACCAAGTTGGGTTCTTCCCAGGGTCACAAAGATTGTTCATACACAGGCCAATCAATGTGACACACCACATCAACAGAAGGAAAAGACAAAAACCACATGGCCATTCCAATAGATGTATAAAAAGTATCTGATATCCATCCATAATGAAGAAAAGGCCTACCAAAGTGGGCATAATGGGAAAATATCTTAACATTAATAAAAGCTATTTATGACAAACCCACAGCCAATATACAACTCAACAGTGAGAAGCTGAAACCCTCACACTAAAATATGGAACAAGACAAAGATGCCCAGTCTCACCATTTTTATTCAACATAGTATTAGAAGTCCTAGTCACAGCAATGAGTCAAGAAAAATTTAAAATGTATTCAAATGAAAAAGAAGTGGGAAAACTGTCATTATATATAGATTATATGTTACATAGAATATCCTAAAGACTCCCCACAAAAACTCTTAGAACTAATAAATGAATTCAGCAAGATAGCAGGATATAAGATTAACATACAGAAATCAGTTCTATTTCATTACATTAACAATGAAGTATCAGAAAGGGATTATAATAAAACAATCTTAAAAAAAAACTATCTTTTTTAAAATGCCATCTACAAGCTAAAATACTTAGAAATTAATCTCATCAATGAATGAAAGACTTCTTTGCTAAGAATAAACAACATTGATAAAGAAAATTAAAGATGATTCAAAGAAATGGAAAAATATCCCATGCTCCTGGATTAGAATAATTAATATTATTAAAATGGCCTTGCTACCCAAAGCAGTCTACAGTTTTAAAATGATTCCTATCAAATATTTCACAGACTAGAACAAATCACCCTAAAATTTAAATGAAACCATAAGAGACCAATAATTGCCAAAACAATCCTGAGGAAAAATAACGAAGCAGGAGTCATAGCCCTCCCAGACTTCAGACCAAACTACAAAGTTACAATAATCAAAACAGTATGGTATTGGTGCAAAAATAGACATATAGATCAATGGAAAATAATAGAGACCCTAGAAGTAAACTGATATACTTACACTCAGACAATCTTCAATAAAAAAAATGCAGGATTATGCAATAGAGAAAAGACTGCCTCTTCAGATTCCTACTATGGGAATCTGGACTGCTACATATGAATCAATGAAGTTAGAACACACTCTTACCATACCCAAAAATAGCTTAAAGATTTAAATGTAAGACAGGATACCACAAACCTCCAGAGGACAACATAGACAAACATTCTTTGACATGAATCACACCAATGCTTTATGTCAGTCTCCCAAGGCAATAGAAATAGGAAAAATAAACAAATGGGGCCTAATCAAATGTACAAACTATTGCACAGCAAAGGACACCATAAACAAAATGAAAAGACAACCTATGGATGGGAGAAAGTATTTGCAAATTTTGTGACCAATAAGTGCTTCATTTCCAAAATACACAGTTAATATATATAACCCAACAACAAAAAAACAAACAAACAACCCCAACTGAAAAATGAGCAAAATATCTAAGTAGCAGAAGGCAGTATTGGAGATTCCTAAAAAAAAAACAAGGAATAAAACCACCATATGACCCAGCAATCTCACTCCTAGTCACATACCCTGAGGAAACCAAAATTGAAAAAGACACGTGTATTCCATTGTACACTGCAGAACTATTTACAATAGCTAGAACATGGAAGCAATCTAAATGTCCATCAACTGATGAATGGATAAAGTTGTGGTACATTTCTGTGAAGAAGACATACATTGTCTAACAGGCACAACAAAAGATGCTTAAAACTGCTAATCACTAGAGAAATGCAAACAACATGGAGGTACTACTTCACACTGGTCAGGATGGCCATCATTTAAAAGTCTACAAATAACAAATGCTAGAGAGGATATGGAAAAAAGGGCCCTCTATTACAATTTTGGTGGAAATGTAAATTGATACAGCCACTATGGAAGATGGTATGGAGATTCCTTAAAAAACTACAAATAGTTTAGTCAGGTCCCACTTGTTTACTTTTGTTTTTATTTCCATTACTCTATGAGGTGGGTCATAGAGGATTGGATCTTGCTTTGATTTCTCCAAAGAAGACATACAAATGGCTAACAAACACATGAAAAGATGCTCAACATCGCTCATTATTAGAGAAATGCAAATTAAAACTACAAAGAGATATCACCTCACGCTGGTCAGAATTGCCATCATCAAAGAGTCTACATACAATAAATGCTGGAGAAGGTGTGGAGAAAGGGGACCACTCTTGCACTGTTGGTGGGAATGTAAATTGATACAGCCACTATGGAAGACAGTATGGAGATTCTTTTAAAAACTAGGAATAAAACCACCATATGACCCAGAAATCTCACTCCTAGACATATACCCTAAGGAAACTAAAATTGAAAAAGACACATGTATCCCATTATTCATTGCAGCACTATTTACAATAGCTAGAACATGAAGCAACCTAGATTTCCATCAAGCAATGAATGGATAAAAGAGTTGTGGTATATATACACAATGGAATATTACTCAGGAATAAAAAGGAATGCTTTTGAGTCAGTTCAGATGTGGTGGATGAACCTATAACCTATTACACAGAGTGCAGTAAGTCAGAAAGAGAAAGATAAACATTGTATTCTAATGTATATACACAGAATCTAGAAAAATGGTACTGAACAATCTACGTATGGGGCAGCAGTGGAGAAATGGATATGGAGAATAGACTAATGGACATGGGGAGAGGGGAGGAGAGGGTGAGATGCATGGAAAAAATAACATGGAAACTTACATTACTATGTGTAAAATAGACGGCCAATAGGAATTTGGCATATGGCTAAGGAAACACAAACAGGGTCTCAGTATCAACCTAGAGAAGTGGGATGGGGAGGGAGATGAGAGGAAGGGAAAAAAAAAAAAAACTACAAATAGAGTTGCCATATGGTCCAGCAATCCCACTCCTGGGCATATATCCAGAAAAAACTGTATTTCAAAATATACATGCATCTCTATGTTTAAAGCAGCACTATTCACAATAGCCAAGACATGAAAGCAACCTATTAATAAATGTGTATTAATAGATGAATGGATAAATAAAATGTGTTTTATATATATATATATATATATATATATATATAATGAAATACTACTCAGCCATAAAAACAATGCAATAATGCCATTTTCAACAACATTACTGGACCTAGAGACTATCATAATAGATGAAATAAGTCAGAAAGAACTTAAAAGCTTCTGCACAACAACAGAAACGATAGGCAAGGTGAAAAGACAGCCTTCAGAATGGGAGAAAATAATAGCAAATGAAGCAACTGACAAACAACTCATCTCAAAAATATACAAGCAACTCATGCAGCTTAATTCCAGAAAAATAAACGACCTAATCAAAAAATGGGCCAAATAACTAAATAGACATTTCTCCAAAGAAGACATACAGATGGCTAACAAACACATGAACAGATGCTCACATCACTCATTATCAGAGAAATGCAAATCAAAACCACAATGAGGTACCATTTCACGCGAGTCAGAATGGCTGAGATCCAAAAGTATACAAGCAATAAATGCTGGAGAGGGTGTGGAGAAAAGGGAATCCTCCTACACTGTTGGTGGGAATGCAAACTAGTACAGCCACTATGGAGAACAGTGTGGAGATTCCTTAAAAAACTGCAAATAGAGCGCCTTATGACCCAGCGATCCCACTGCTGGGCATATACACCGAGGGAACCAGAATTGAAAGAGACACGTGTACCCCAATGTTCATCACAGCACTGTTTATAATAGCCAGGACATGGAAACAACCTAGATGTCCATTAGCAGATGAATGGATAAGAAAGCTGTGGTACATATACACAATGGAGTATTACTCAGCCATTAAAAAGAATACATTTGAATCAGTTCTAATGAGGTGGATGAAACTGGAGCCAATTATACAGAGTGAAGTAAGCCAGAAAGAAAAACACCAATACAGTATACTAATGCATATATATGGTATTTAGAAAGATGTTAACGATAACCCTGTATGTGAGACAGCAAAAGAGACACAGACATATAGAACAGCATTTTGGACTCTGTGGGAGAGGGAAAGGGTGGGATGATTTGGGAGAATGGCACTGAAACATGTATAATATCATATATGAAACGAATCACCAGTCCAGGTACAAAGCATGATACTGGATGCTTGGCGCTGGTGCACTGAGACAACCGAGAGGGATGGTATGGGGAGGGAGGAGGGAGGGGAGTTCAGGATGGGAAACACGTGTATACCTGTGGCAGATTCATGTTGATGTATGGCAAAACCAATACAATATTGTAAAGTAATTAACCTCCAATTAAATAAGTTTATATTAGAGAAAAAGTAAGACAAACATCATATGATATCATTTATACGTGGAATTTAAAATATGAAACAAGTGAACTTATCTACAAAAAGAAACAGACTCAGACAGAGAACAGACTTGGGGTTGCCACAGGAATGGAGCAGGGGGGGAGGGATGGACTGAGAGTGTGGGATTCACAGATTGAAACTATTATGTATACAGTGCATAGACAACAAACTCCTACTGTTAAACAGGTAAGAATATTTAATATTCTGTAATAAATAATCATATCCAGAAAAACATCTACTTCTGCTTTATTGACTACACCAAAGCCTTTTGACTGCATGGATCACAACAAACTGTGGAAAATTCCTAAAGCGATGGGAATACCAGACCACCTTACATGCCTTCTGAGAAATTCATATGCAGGTCCAGATGCAACAGTTAGAACTGGACATGGGAAAAAAGACTGGTTCTAAATCAAGAAAGGCACACATCAAGGCTATATTTTGTCACCCTGCTTATTTAACTTACATGCAGAGTGCATCATGAGAAATGCTGGGCTGGATGAAGCACAAGCTGGAATCAAGATTACCAGGAGAAACATCAAAAAATAACTTCAGCTATGCAGATGACACCTCCCTTATGGCAGAAAGTGAAGAAGAACTAAAAAGCCTCTTGATGAAAGTAAAAGAGGAGAGTGAAAATGTTGGCTTAAAGCTCAACATTCAGAAAACGAAGATCATGGCCTCTAGATCCATCAATTCATGGCAAATAGATGGGGAAACGGTGACAGACTTTATTTTCTTGGGTTCCAAAAACACTGCAGATGTTGATTGCAGCCATGAAATTAAAAGACTCTTACTCTGTGGAAGAAAAGCTATGAGTAATGACACCACCCTTATGGCAGAAAGTGAAGAGGAACTAAAAAGCCTCTTGATGAAAGTGAAAGAGGAAAGCGAAAAAGTTGGCTTAAAGCTCAACATTCAGAAAATGAAGATCGTGGCATCCGGTCCCATCACTTCATGGGAAATAGATGAGGAAATAATGGAAACAGTGTCAGACTTTATTTTTTGGGGCTCCAAAATCACTGCAGATGGTGACTGCAGCCATGAAATTAAAAGACGCTTACTCCTTGGAAGAAAAGTTATGACCACCCTAGATAGTATATTGAAAAGCAGAGACATTACTTTGCCGACTAAGGTCCGTCTATGGTTTTTCCAGTGGTCATGCATGGATGTGAGAGTTGGACTGTGAAGAAGGCTGAACGCCGAAGAATTGATGCTTTTGAACTGTGGTGTTGGAGAAGACTCTTGAGAGTCCCTTGGACTGCAAGGAGATCCAACCAGTCCATTCTGAAGAAGATCAGCCCTGGGATTTCTTTGGAAGGAATGATGCTAAAGCTGAAACTCCAGTACTTTGGCCACCTCATGCGAAGAGTTGACTCACTGGAAAACACTCTGATGCTGGGAGGGATTGGGGGGCAGGAGGAGAAGGGGACGACAGAGGATGAGATGGCTGGATGGCATCATGAACTCAATGAACGTGAGTCTGAGTGAACTCTGGGAGATGGTGATGGACAGGGAGGCCTGGCGTGCTGTGATTCATGGGGTCGCAAAGAGTTGGATACAACTGAGCAACTGAACGGAACTGAACCGAACCTAGACAGCATATTAAAAAGCAGAAGCATTACTTTGGCAACAAAAGTCTGTCTAGTCAAAGCTATGGTTTTTTTTTCAGTAGTCATGTATGAATGTGAGAGTTGGACTATAAAGAAAGTTGAGCACCAAAGAATTGCTGCTTTTGAAGTATGGGGTTGGATAGGACTCTTGAGAGTCCCTTGGACTGCAAGGAGATCAAAACAGTCAATCCTAAAGGAGATCAAACCTGAATGTTCATTGGAAGGACTGATGCTGAAGCTAAATCTCCAATACTTTGGCCACCTGATGTGAAGAACTGACTTATGGGAAAGGACCTTGATGCTGGGAAAGACTGAAGGCAGGAAAAGAAGGGTATGTCAGAGGATGAGATGGTTGGATGGCATCATCGACTCCACAGATACAAGTCTGAGCAAACCCTGGCAGTTGGTGATGGACAGGGAAGTCTGCGTGCTGCAGTCCATGGGGTCACACAACATCAGACATGAGTGAGCAACTGAACTGAAAACTGAAATAAATCATAATGGAAAGCAATATGAAAAAGTATATATATATATATATATATAGAATCACTTTGCTGTACAGCAGAAACTAACACCACATTGTACATTAAATATATTTCAATATAAAATATTAAAAAAAATCTGGTATGTGATGAGAATATCTGTTGTAAATACATGCCGCTAAAAATATGATCTACTGGGGGCAAAGGGATCAACATTTTTATCCAATCTGAAAACAAATAAAAATCAAATTCAAATCATTTAAACTTGGTGCCTTATAAAAAGAACTTATGAGAATGCTCTGATGTACATACCTGTAGTATGATTGACATTTTCTTCCTTAAATTGTGAAGTCCAGCTGGTTGTATCCAACAACTATCAACCGAAAGTGAGCCTTCGAATTCTGACAATCGAAAAACTGCAGAAAAAATAGAACTTTTCCCAGCTCCTGTTCTTCCCACAATGCCAACCTGTAATGAGATCCAGAAGGGATTGAAAATTAACAATACGCAACAAACCTAGGAGAAACCTTGTCAGTTGAGGAAGAATTTTTAAAGTTCTATGTAGAATGTAGTCTAAACATTTCTCAGTCAATTCAACTGTTGAAATTTTGGGCCAGATAATTCATTATTGGGGGATAATTAATTATAGTTGGTTTTGTCTGGATAGATGCCCAAAATCTTGTATATTGTAGGATTTTCAGTAGTATCTTAGACTCTAACCACTAGAAACCAGAAACATTCCCCCATTGTGGTAACCAAAAATGCCAGACATTGACAAATGTCCCCTAGTTGAGACCCTGTGGCTCAAGGAAGAGTTAATAATAACAGAATCAATCTATAGGCAGTGAAAAGCCAGCAGTCTCCTAAATGATCCATAAAAATTAAGTTTACATTATCTTTATTCCTAACATCTAGGTATTTCTATGTTGAGAATTATGTAGATAACTGTACAGCAGTGTCAACAAGTCAGAAGTGTTATACACAAATAACTATTCATTTTCTGAGAGTTCTATTATTTGAGAGGAATTTTTTTTTTGTAGAAAAAATAAGTCACTTCCTAACATTAAATACCTTAATAACATTCTGTCCTTGAAGAAAACATCTTACAATTGTAAAACACAGGTCTCGCTGTCTTAATGGGCAGCAGCCAATAGGCAAAATTCACATAATGAGATTAACAATACAATTAATATTTGCTAGTTATATGAAAGCTTTCAATTCAGCACTTAAAAGGGATTTTATAAATCAGTTGATACCTACAATCACAACTTAGAAAGACACATGTGAAGTATCAGTCTATTTATCAAAACCAAAGCAAAGAGAAATTAAGTAAACAGTATATTCAAAGATCAACATAAAGCATAGACAGAGGAGCCTGGCAGGCTAAAGTCCTTGAGGTTGCAAAAAGTCGGACACACTAAGCATGTATAAGAGATAAATAAAGCAGGTAAAATGCTGGTGAGGAACGAAACTGCTGCAAAAGGCAGCTTTTAGCTGACCTCATTCAAACATGTATGTTTTTGTTTTCTGCTTTATTTTAGCTGACTTCATTCAAACATGTATGTTTTTTGTTGTTTTTTTGTTTTGTCTTTTTAACTAATAAGTTTGCCCAACTTATGATTCCTGGTGGAAGCTTCCCATGAGATAATTTCATTTCTGTTTGAGAATCTAGAATCAGTGAGGGATGTAAGACATGTTTTCAGTCATTTGTAAATTAATTCAGTAAATTTTAAAAACTCAAGCCTTTAAGCAGAGAAGTTAGACTTTTCTGAGGACAGATTACATGTTGGGAATATCACATATAATCTGTAAAATCAATAATGACATTATAAAAAGAATTTCTTTTTATAGAGATTAAATATAAAAGTCAAACATGACTGAGGGACTAACAAACACACACATAAGAAAAGGTGCTTCAGTTGATTTGTCCTGGTAGCCATTTTGTACCTTATGGTAAACTGTAATTTATATAACTTAAATGGGTCATTCTCTACATACAGGTAGGTTTTAATGTGTATATATGTGACTTATATGTTCCATGTATAGGCAGATTTCAAAGATATTGTAGACTTGGTTCCAGACCTCCTCAATAAAGTGAAAATAATAAAATAAGGTGAGTGATACAAATATTTTTGTTACTCTGTACATATTAATGTTATGTTTATACTATAATGCAGTTTACTAACTATCCAAAAGCATTATGTCTAAAAAACAATGTATTGATGCATACCTTAATTTTCAAATACTTTATTGCTAAAAAGTGCTGCACTCAATATGTTAGTAAATTTGGAAAACTCATCAGTGGTCACAGGATTGGAAAAGGTCAGTTTTCATTCCAATTCCAAAGAAAGGCAATGCCAAAGAATGCTCAAACTAGAGCACAATTGCACTCATCTCACACGCTAGTAAAGTAACACAAAATTCTCTAAGCCAGACTTCAACAGTCCGTGAACCATGAACTTCCAGATGTTCAAGCTAGGTTTCAAAAAGTCAGAGGAACCAGAGATCAAGTTGCCAACATCTGCTGGATCATTGAAAAAGCAAGAGAGTTCAAAAAAAAAAAAAAAACAAAAAATCCACTTCTGCTTTATTATGTCAAAGCCTTTGACTGTGTGGATCACAACAAACTGTGGAAAATTCTGAAGGAGATAGGAATACCAGACCACCTGACCTCCCTCCTGGGAAATCTGTATGTGGGTCAGGAAGCAACAGTTAGAACTGGACACGAAACAACAGGCTGGTTCCAGATCAGGAAAGGAGCACATCAAGGCTATATATTGTGATGCTGCTTATTTAACTTATATGCAGAGTACATCATGAGAAACGCTGGGCTGGATGAAGCACAAGCTGGAATCAAGATTGCTGGGAGAAATATCAATAACCTCAGATATGCGGATGACACCACCCTTATGGCAGAAAGCGAAGAAGAACTGATCCTCTTGATGAAAGTGAAAGAGGAGAGTGAAAACGCTTGCTTAAAACTCAAAATAGAGAAAACTAAGATCATGGCATCTGGTTTCATTACTTCATGGCAAATAGATGGGGAAACAGTGGAAACAGTGGATGACTTTATTTGGGGGGGGGGCTCCAAAGTCACTGCAGATGTTGACTGCAGCCATGAAATTAAAAGATGCTTGCTCCTTGGAAGAAAAGTTATGACCAACCTAGACAGCATATTAAAAAGCAGAGGCATTACTTTGCAAACAAAGGTCCATCGGGTCAAAGCTATGGTTTTTCCAGTAGTCATGTATGGATGTGAGAGTTGAACTATGAGAAAGCTGAGCACTGAAGAATTTATGCTTTTGAACTGTGGTGTTGGAGAAGACTCTTGAGAGTTCCTTGGGCTGCAAGGACATCCAACTAATCCATCCTAAAGGAAATCAGCACTGAATATTCATTGGAAGGAGTGATGTTGAAGCTGAAACTCCAATACTTTGGCCACCTGATGTGAAGAACTGACTCATTTGAAAAGACCCTGATGCTGGGGAAGGTTGAAGGCGGGAGGAGAAGTGGATGACAGAGGATGAGATGGTTGGATGGCACTATGAACTCAATGGACATGAGTTTGAGCAAACTCTCAGAGTTGGTAATGAACATGGAGGCCTGGCCTGCTGCCATCCATTGGGTCACAAAGAGTCAGACATGACTGGGCGACTGAACTGAACTGATATATTCTTAAACCTAAATTTTTACAAACTCAGATCTTTCCTCAAGATAAATTTTCAGATTCAGAATTGCTGAGACTCAGGTATGAATCAGATTTTCATGCTCATCCCACCTCCTGGAATTTCTTTCACAAATATTTCCACCTGCTGAAATCCTAGCCACGAGTCACTAAGTGTGTCTTACATTGCTATTCTCTGGGCATATATCCAGAGAAAAACATGGTCCAAAAGGATACACATACTCCAATGTTCATTGCAGCATTATTTACAATAGCCAAGACATGGAAGCAACCTAAAAGTCCACTGACATAGGAGTAGGTAAAAGGATGTGATATGTATTAATATTTAAAATAGAAATTATTCATCCATTAAAAAGTGAAATAATGCCATTTGCAGCAAGATGACTGAACCTAGAGATTGTCATACTGAGTGAAGTCAGACAGAGAAGCAGAAACATCATATGACATCCTTTATGTTCTGTGCTGTGCTTAGTTGCTTCAGTTGTGTCTGACTCTTTGCTACTCCATGGACTGTAGCCTGCCAGGATCCTCTGTCCATGAGATTCTCCAGGCAAGAATACTGGAGTGGGTTGCAATTTCCTGTTTCAAGGATCAAACCTGTATTTCCTGCATCTCTTGCACTATAGGCAGATTCTTTACTACTGTGCGACCAGAGAAGCCCATGACATCCCTTATATGGGGAATCTAAAAAGTTGTGATACAAATCAACTTATTTACAAAACAGAAATAGACTCACAGACTTAGAGAAGAAACTTACAGTTGCCGGGAGAAAGGCTATGAAGAAGGGATAGTTAGGGAGTTTGGGATCTACATGTACACACTGCTATATTTAAAATGGATAACCAACAAGGTCCTACTGTATAGCAAAGGAAACTCTGCTCAATGTTATGTGGCAGCTTGGATGGGAGGGAAGTCTGGGGGAGAATGGATACATGTATATGTATATGTATGGCTGAGTCCCTTTGTTCTTCACCTGAAACTATCACAACATTGTAAATTGGCTATACTCTAATACAAAATTAAAGTTTAAAGAAAAATTATTTCCTTAATCATAATCAGTGTAAAGGAATCTGAAAAGTAAATAAATACTAGCCATCACCCCAGCACTCTGATAAAACCATTTGTAAGATGGTAATGTGTTTTCTTTCTAGATTTGACTGTGTGCTCTTTCTCCTTTCTTATTTCTTTGTTGTTTAGTTAACTAAGTCATATCTGATTCTCTATGACCCCAATGACAGTAGTCCACCAGGTTCCTCTGTCCATGGGATTTCTCAAACAAGACTACTGAAGTGGGTTGCCATTTCCTCCTTCAGTGGATATTCCTGAATCGGGGATTGAATTCACATCTCCACTTGGCAGGCTGATTCTTTACCATTGAGCCACCAGGAAACACTTATTTCTATAAATGTGTTCTTAAAGATAAAACTTCATATATTTAAACAAAATGGAATTAATATGAATATACTGTTGTTGTCTGTTTTTATTCAGCACTTCAAAAATATATTTATTTTAATGGCTATTAATATTATAGTATATGTGATCATTTACTTAACAAATCACCTATTGCTGGATATTTTAGGTGGTCTCCAATATTTTACAGTTACAAATAACTGGTTGTATATCCCTGAAGCTAAATTTTTCTAAACAACCTTAATTATTTCCTGAAGATAAACTCTCAGAAGTGGAATTGCTGAGAACCAGGTGTGAACATATCTTGAGAAGGCTGCTAAGTACTGCCAGACTACCTCTCAGAAATATGATACCATTTTCTACTCCTACTAGTTTTCTTGCACATTCACAAACCTGTGTGTTATAACTTTGTTTTAATCAACATCAGTTTTATCCCTAAAGGTAAATCAGTTTCCATGATGTCTTGCTGGAGGTAAAACAGCTACTGACTCTCTGCCTCCCACATCTGCCCACTCTGCTCCATGTGCACTCAATTCTCAGACTAAACTCATAAACGACAGCTTTATGCCTGACATGTGCCCCAGGAAGTCACCTGTACAAAACTGCACTCACTAATTTCTCCATCCTTCACCTCCGCAAGTCAGCTCCTTGGGCTTTCTGGGTAGTTGTGAGGGTTGAGTATGAATATGTGTGTTATACACCTGGTAGTTCTTTTCCCCAAATGCTCTGCAGATGCCTAATTCTTCATTCACTGAATCAGGGCATCAGGCCTTTGCTAATGTTGGTCCCACCTCCTGGAATGACTTTCGCAAATGTTTCCACCTACTAAAATCCTAGCAAGTCACTAAGTGTATTTCGCACGCCTAATTTCTCAGAAATACTCTGCTTGTTCCCTTATGTGGACTTCTCTCAACCCTAATGGATGTTACATCATATTTTCTAAACTCCTATAAAATTATAACTACTTTCTATATTACAAAGCTGAAACAGGCATTTTCTGATTTCTTCAAGTGAACTGTATGTGCTAAAAGTAGGATCTGTATTTAATTTTCCCTTGTATTATTTGTATTACCTGTGGTATCCTGAGACAGAGGCTTTCATAGGGAGCTGAGGTTTTTAATTCAGACTGGAGCAATTTATGGATAATCTCAGTTCAGTTCAGTTCAGTTGGTCAGTCGTGTCTGACTCTTGTGACCTCATGAATCGCAGCATGCCAGGCCTCCCTGTCCATCACCAATTCCTGGAGCTTACCCAAACTCATATCCATTGAGTCGGTGATGCCATCCAGCCATCTCATTCTCTGTCATCCCCTTCTCCTCCTATCCCTAATCCCTCCCAGAATCAGGGTCTTTTCCAATGAGTCAACTCTTCACACGAGGTGGCCAAAGTATTGGAGTTTCAGCTTTAGCATCAATCCTTCCAATGAACACCCAGGACTCATGTCCTTTAGGATGGACTGGTTGGATCTCCTTGCAGTCCAAAGGACTCTCAAGAGTCTTCTCCAACACCACAGTTCAAAAGCATCAATTCTTCGTTGCTCAGCTTTCTTCACCGTCCAACTCTCACATCCATATGACCACTGGAAAAACCATAGCCTTGACTAGATGGACTTTGTTGGCAAAGTAATATCTCTGCTTTCAATATGCTATCTAGTTTGGTCATAACTTTCCTTCCAAGGAGTAAGTGTATTTTAATTTCATGGCTGCAATCACAATCTGCAGTGATTTTGGGGCCCCCAAAAATAAAGTCTGACACTGTTTCCACTGTTTCCCCATCTATTTCCCATGGAGTGATGGGACCAGATTCCATGATCTTGGTTTTCTGAATGTTGAGCTTTAAGTCAACTTTTTCACTCTCCTCTTTCAGTTTCATCAAGAGGCTGTTAAGTTCCTCTTCACTTTCTGCCATAAGGGTGGTGTCATCTGCATATGTGAGGTTATTGATATGGATAATCTATTACTATATTATTTATGTATAAGATAAGCTAGACAGAGAAATAGATATGGTGGATGTATCCAATAGCCATAAATATGATTGCAATTTGCCAACCCCTAATTTTCCCTGGACAGATGACAATTTATGCAGCATAAGTAGTTAAGGTCATTTTGTGCTGTGTGCTAAGTTGCTTCAGTCGTGTCTGACTCTGAGACCCTATGGACTGAGGCACTTTAGGCTCCTCTGTCCATGGGATCTCCAGGAAAGAATACTGGAGTGGGTTGCCATACCCTTCTTCAGGGGATCTGGCCCATCCAGGGATCAAACCCTGGTCTCTTAAGTCTCCTATATTGGCAAGAAGATTCTTTAGCACTAGCCCTACCTGGGAAGCCCCTAGGGTCATTTTAGATCTTATGAAAATGACAACCATCTATCTTGCCCAAGTATTTACAGTGTGTTCGTCTTCATGCTGGGTGTTTAATATGCCTTATTTTCTTTAAGTTGCAGAGCAAAATTAGATGTTAAGTCCCATCATTTCCATTTTGCAAATGAGAAGATCGAGGCTTATAAGATTACTGAGTCTGTCTGAAATAGCAGAGCCCTTAAGTCACAGCATGGGACTCAAAGCCATATGTGCCAGCCTCTTTTTCATTTTGCTGGTGGTCTCCTTATCTCCTTGATGGACTGATACCTTATTATGCCCCTCTGTGTAGCTGAAACAGAGAAATTGGGGAGAGGTGTGTTGTTGTTCAGTCACTAAGTCATGTCCAACTCTGCTACCCCATGGACTGCAGCAGACCAGATTTCCCTATCCTTCACTCTCTCCCAGAGTTTGCTCAAACTCATGTTCATTGACTCTACGATGCCATCTAATCATCTAATCCTCTGTCAACCCATTCTCCTCTTGCCCTCAATCTTTCCCAGAATCAGGGTCTTTTCCAAGGGGTTGGCTTTTTGCATCAGATGGCCAAAATGTTGGAGCTTCAGTATCCGTTTTTCCAATGAATATTCAGGGTTGATTTCCTTTAGGATTGACTGGTTTGCTCTCCTTGCTGTCCAAGAAACTCTCAAGAGTCTTCTCCAGCACCACAGTTTGAAAGTATCAATTCTTTAGTGCTCAGCCTTTTTATATAGTTGCAGTTAAAGGAACAGGCCTACCATAGAAATTCTGTTGCCAGAGAGTTAAAGCATGATGTGGATATGGATGCAGAAAATGTGGTAAGTGGGACAAGATGGCAAACATCACAGAGAAGAAAAGAGTACTTGAGGTCAGGTAGGCTGGCTGTCAGCAGGAAGAACCAGCACCCACAGCTGGGCTGGGAGAGAAACCTGCAGCTAAGTGGAACAATGGTTCCTGGGAAATGAGCCAAACAGACCTAATGTTCTGCTTGGAACAGCAAGACTCATTCTTCATACCATCAGGTGGTGAAAGAGCTGCACATACACTGCTGCACTAGGCTGTCTCTGACTTCAGGTCCAGGCATGGATGAGCCTGTGAGAAATCCCTCTAGCCCCTGCAGGAGGCTAGTGTGGGAAAGGTGGAAGAAGGATGAAAACTATCTGTGATGAAGACAGACTCCACTGGAAAAGATGCAAATAAATGCATTGAAATAACATAGAGTTGGATTATAATGTAGAGGCACGATTTCCAGAATATAAAAGCAAATAAATCAGTAAGGTAGGTGGCACAGAACATTCTAGAACCTCCTGCTCAGACACAACAGGTGTTTGGGTGATTCATGACTCAATTTCAAACTGTCAAAGAACAATTTTTGGAAATTGTAGTTTATCACTCATCAAAAATTGTCCATGGGAGAGAAAGGACTTTACTGGAAGATCTTCTTCAAACGTGATGCTGAGTCAATAGAGACTGATGCAGAGCCTGAGACTATGCATTTCTAAGAAATTCCACATGATTCAGGTGCTGCTGGCCCTGACATCAACATCTGAGCCACAAGGAATGAGGAAGCCGGCAGGGCAAGTGGGAAAATCGGTGTGAGAGGAAAGGTTGCGGAGAAAATAGTAAGTTAAGAAAGGAGAAAATGTAGAAGAGCAATATTTTGCACGTTATAGCAAGGTCAAAGCATCTGTAAAAATGTATTATCCAAGTAAGAGCTCTGAACAAGAAAAGAAGATAACAAATCAAAATCAATCCACCTCGAGAGCTGGAAAAGCCTTAAAACAACCCAGCACTCTAAAATGACCAAATCAAGTATAAAACCATTTAAATGAAAAACTCAGCCTGTGTTTGGAATCTAACCAGGAAGGCTAGGGTTCTATTTACCTCATTTTTGGTCTTTACTTTTACTAGCTATTTCTTCCATGAATTAGAAACCTGCATGGTACCTACTACACTTTCCTGTTGACTCTAATTTCCAGGAATTGGGACAACAGAGGACATGATAGAGAGAGAACAGAGCCCCACTTCTGCTAGGTGGGCTCACTCCCATGTCCCCCAAAGCAACCTCTCAATCAAATCCAACATCAAAGAGGTGTCCTGGAGCATCAGGGGCTGGAACAGGTGAGCAGGAGAGGAAACCTGGGATGTACACAAGTGGAGTAAAACCACTTAATGAACACACCACCCAAGTATCATCTCCAAACAGAAATGAAGCTAACGGTGATACTGAGTGTTGACCAAGATACATATCAAAAGTCAAGTTACTGCAATTATTAATTCAGTCTTCAAACTCAATCTTCCCTCACATAATTTAGGACCTCAGATAACCCTAGGATTTGGGGATTTTAAGATAAAAGAACACAAATCTGTTACAGTCTTAAGTTGTACTACATAGTTTCTTAGATATTCATATTTTGGGTTTGGGAGAAATTTAAGATCAGTACACATTAACAGAATTATATTTACAACAGGAAATCAGATGGACACATTTTCTCCAAGTAAGCAAACATCATCTACTAGTGCTCTCAGGGACAGGATTTCATAAAAATTGTAGCTAATGTAGCTAATGCTTTCCTGACATAGGAATCCTCATCTTCCTCCTAACCTACAATGAAAATGGAAACAATTCAGAGCAAGTTTTTGCCCTGTGACTAACTGAAGTGTCTCTCTGGGTATCTATCATTTGAGCATTAAGTTGAATATTCTTTCATGTTAAAAGTGTGCATGCATGCTCAGTCAGTAGGTCACATCCAACTCTTTGCGACCCCATTGACTGTAGCCCACCAGGCTCCTCTGTCCATGGAATTTTCCAGGCAAGAATACTGGAGCAGGTTGTCATTGCTTTCTCCAGAGGATCTTCCCCACCCAGGGATTGAACCCGCATCCACTGAACTGCAGGCAGATTCTTTACCACTGAGCTACCTGAGAAACGTGTGTGTGTTGGTTACTGGTTGCTCAGACCTATGTGCTACTCACTCACTCTCCTAGCCAGAAGTCCCTCAGTACTCTCACTGTGCTTTGCAGAATGCCATTTCCTGGGGAACAGAAATGAAAACAAGATGTTACCTGATCTTAAGAAGCCTCAGGGTTCTGTGAGATACAAATGAAAATTACAAAGCATGCCACAGATGATATCTTTTAATTCTGGTAAAACATGTAACCTAAAAATTACCAGCTTAACAAATTCTATTTCCAATACTAAAAGATGATGCTGTTAAAGTTCTGCACTCAATATGCCAGCAAATTTGGAAAACTCAGCAGTGGCCACAGGACTGGAAAAGGTCAGTTTTCATTTGAATCTCAAAGAAAGGCAATGCCAAAGAATGTTCAAACTACTGCACAACTGCACTCATCTCGCATGCTAGCAAAGTAATGCTACAAATTCTCCAAGACAGGCTTCAACAGTACATGAACCAAGAACTTCCAGATGTTCAAGCTGGACTTACAAAAGGAAGTGGAACCAGAGATCACATTACCAACATCCACTGGATCAAAGAAAAAGCAAGAGAGTTCCAGAAAAACATCTACTTTTGCTTTATTGACTACACCAATATACGTCAAGGCTATATATTGTCAACCTGCTTATTTAACTTATATACGGAATATAACATGCAAAATGCCAGACTGGATGAAGCACAAGCTGGAATCAAGATTGCAGGAAGAACAAATCAAAAACCTCAGGTATGCAGATGACACCATCTTTATGGCAGGAAAAGAAGAGGAACAAAGAGCCTCTTGATGAAGATGAAAGAGCAGTATGGAAAAGCTGACTTAAAACTCAGCATTCAAAAAATGAAGATCATGGCATCTGTTCCCATCACTTCATGACAAATAGATGGGGAAACAGTGGAAATAGTGACAGACTTTATTTTTGGATGACTCCAAAATCACTGCAGATGATGACTGCAGTCATGAAATTAAAAATGCTTGCTTCTTGGAAAAAAATTATGACCAACATAGACAACATATTAAAAAGCAGAGACATTACTTTATCAACAAAGATCCGTCTAGTCAAAGCTATGATTTTTCCAGTAGACATATACGAATGTGAGAGTTGGACAATAAAGAAGGCTGAACACCAGAGAATTGATGCTTCTGAGCTGTGGTGTTGGAGAAGACTCTTGAGAGTCTCCTGGACTACAAGAAGATCCAACCAGGAATCAGTCCTGAATGAACCCTAAAGGAAATTAGCCCTGAATATTCATTGGAAGAACTGATGCTGAAGCTGAAACTCCAATACTTTGGCTACATGATGTGAAGAACTGACTCAATTGAAAAGACCCTGTTGCTGCAAAAGATTGAAGGCGGGAGGAGAAGGGGATGACAGCAGATGAGATGGTTGGATGGCATCACTGACTCAATGGACATGAGTTTGAGCAAGCTCTAGGAGTTGATGATGGACAGGGAAACCTGGTGTGCTGTGGTCCATGGGGTCGCAAAGAGTCGACACGCCTGAGTGACTGAACTGAATTGAACAGTTTTTAAGAGGACAGTTTAGTGTTAAGCACGTTCACACTTTTTTGCAACCAATCTCCAGAATATTTCCTGTCATGTAAAACTGAAATTCTGTACCTAATAAACATCAGCTCCCCATCCCTCTCACTCCAGTCCCTGACTACCAATATTCTACTGTTGTCTTTATAAATTTGATTGCTCTAGGATTCTCATACATGGAATCATATAGTATTCATTCCTTTTGATTCTGGCTTATTTCACATAACATGATGTCCTCAAGGCTCACCTATATATTAGAATTTTCTTTCCTTTTAAGGTTGAATAATAATATTTCATTGTAGGGATATACTATCTTGTATGGATTTGCTTATCCACTCATCTGATGAATGATATAAATCTTGGGATGTTTCCAACTTTTGGCTACTGTAAATAATACTGCTATGAACATGGGTATACCATAAACGCTATCTTTAAAGAATATATATAATGCTGATGAAAATTTAAGTATCTCACAAAAGCAGATACATTAGGATTAACTCAGAAGATGAGGGGGCTTCCCTGGTGGCTCAGATGGTAAAGAATCCAGCTGCAATGCAGGAGAAACAGGTTTGATTCCTGGGTGGGAAAGATCCCATGGACAAGCAAATGGCAACCCACTCCAATAATCTTGCCTGGAGAATTCCATGGACACACAGTCCATGAAGTCACAAAGAGTCAGACATGACTGAGCGAGTAACACTTTCACTCAGAAAATGAGATTTTCCACCAGCCTCATGACAGAAGGGAAGGGGCAGCATGTGCACCCTGGGAGCAGGGAGGACATGTTGCTTTGGGAGAATCTACACAGGAGCTGAGGGCAGAGGGGGTGGGAATGTTAGGACCCAAGAATGGCGAGGGAGGTGGGGAAGAGCGTCCTACTACTTTATCTGTTCTGGTTTAGTCTCTTCTTCAAGTATCTCTCCTGGTCTGAGTTGAGGGACCCAAGCTGAGTGCGAAGGGAATGTCACCAGCAGACACAGATGCTGGCAGGACTGGGACACAAACCTCTCTATCGTCTCCCACATTGATCCTCCTCTGCTCCTTTTGGGCTGCTTTCATTGACTTTAAGCAAATCTCTGGGCCCTGCCTCCATGAGGGGCTTTGGTTCCTCAGCCCTAACTGAGTCACAATTCTGGGCTCTTTTTTGATGGCCACACAGTCCCTGTTTAGAGAGGACCTGAGGCTGAACTATGGTTTGAGCATCATCTTACCCAGGCCAGTAAGGATCAGATCTGTGCTAAAGAAAGAATCAGCCTGTGGGGTGACAGCAGGGGGCTGACTGCTAAGTGTGGGTGAGTGGAGGACAAGTCTATGTGAGGGAGGGCCAAGGGATAGAGGAGGAGGCTTCAACTGAAAGGCATCATGGGAGGAAGAGAAGATTCCAGAAGTACAAAGAAGAAAAGATGGCAAGAAATGAGCTATAGGAGAGTTAGAGCTAAGAGTTAGGAGAGACAGGGAGCCAGGGCTGACTTCCAAGACTCCTCATGAATAATTGGGTAAAACATATAGTATCCTGGCCCAGGTTAAGTTCCAGGTCCAGGGCCCAGGGCCCTCCAAGCACCATGAGGGAGCTCGCAACACAAATAAATGCTGGGGTGCCCCTTCCATGGTCAATTCCCAAGAATGATGCACTTCTCATGTCACTACACAACTTCCCAGGTAGCACTAGTGGTAAAGAACCTGCTTGCCAATGCAGGAGACGTAAGAGATGGCAGTTTGATCACTGGGTTGGGAAGGTCCCCTGGATGAGTATATAGCAACCCACTCCAGTATTCTTGCCTGGAGAATTCCATGGACGGAGGAGCCTGACAGGCTATATCCCATGGGGTCGCAAAGACTTGGACACAACTGAAGCAACTTATCGAATGTGCATCCATGAGGAACAGAGTCCCCTGACACAGCAACAAGGAAACCAAGAACAAATATGGTGCTAACTCTTTAGCTGGATTTTAAAGAGAAAACTGAGTCAAACAAACCTTTTTTGTTGATTCAATGACTGCGGACAGGTTCTTCAATACCAGAGGCGCATCTGAAGTGTACCTGAAGTTAACAGTGTAAAAATGAATCCTTCCTTCATTAGTCCAGGGTGGTGGGGGACGATCTTTGTATTCCCAGGGAGCTTCTTTCTCAAGGTCTAAATATCCCATCACTCTTTCCACTGAAATCATCTGAAAGACACATGACATCACATGAGTCAGGACAGAGGGTCTCGTTTATAGGCGTTCCAAGATTGTAAATGAGATGTGCTGCTTTTATATGTAACTGGTTTAAAATATCTCACATCTTATCATTCCCAAAGGACAGAAATAGGAGTTTGATGAGAGCTTTGATGATTTCCAAACTTCTTCATCGTCTTGTAATACTTTCATTTAGGATTTCATCCTTAAACATCATATTAAAGCTAAAAGAATTACAGAACTGAATGATAAAGTTTTATTTACCTACTTTTCACATATGGATAAAAGAAATAAGAGAATTTTGTTAAAGAAAATAATACTTATGGACATCAATCAGTAACGTGCGGCTACAGAAGGGCCATTCTGAGAAGCAGCTTATCCTACCAGAAAGAAGGGACACTAGCAAATTCAGATGTTCAACACATACAGGAATAAATGCTACAATGAAGTATGTGTACCTATTAATTAAACAAACAAAAAACCCTCAAAATACTGAATCATTTTACCAAGAATGGGAATTATCTATTAAGAAACAAAAATAAACAAGTTCCTAAGAAATTAGCATATATTCTCCTAGAATTTCAGAACCTTCTCCCTACTTTCATCATACTTAAAAAATATAATTATGAAGAGACATTTATTTTACTTGAAGAGAGCTGACAATGAATATAAAATGTGCCAACATGACATACATAAGATTAAGGACAATATACATAGATTTTAGTTTACATTGACTTTAACCAGATGGAGGAGGAAAACTCTGTTAGCTATGATGTAAAAATAACAGCTTTAATATTTTACATAAGAATTGCTTTTATGCCATTTAATGGCAAGGAGACATGAAAGCACTAAGAAGGTTAAAATAAACATCACCAGGTTCTCAACTTCGGTCCTTTGCCTGACGCACCACTGGAACATCCCCGTGAGTGTGAGGGCAAGAGACAGGACCAGGCCAACCTGCCCGGGAGTCAAAGCTAAATAAGAAAGAAGGAGAATAAAGTCAGTCCTGTTCTTAACCCCTCATCTAGCTCCTTCTGTCACTTTATGAAGCAGACTCCTTTATAATATTTAAATCATTTGTATATAATGATAATATGACACATACTTTCACTATGTCTTGACTGAGACCATGATAAAATAAAAAAAAAAATTTGAATTCAAAAAGACTACAAAATGAGTTTATTAATCCCAGCAGGACTGACACACTTGACAGCATTCCAAAGGTGAGGAATCATGTCATTATTCTGACTTTCATCATTAGGGTTTCAAGAACCTTTATATAAATTTCACTTTCTACATTCAAGGCAGCTGCCATTGAAACCACAAAAAACAAGACAATGGGTTCTAAGTGCCAGTGCTTTTAAGTCTAAACTGCTACTCTCATTGCTCCTTATTAAAGATTTTGATTCGGTGCTGTTACTATGGAATAGAGATGGTGAATTCATGGCACAAATGCCGACACCTACTCATCTGGTACCCATACAGCAGTGAGGATGCTGTTCTTTCCTACAGAGAATCTTTCTCACCTCAGTGAATCAGGCACCTGCAACTAAGAGATTCAAGTAGCCCTAAAGCTAACTGGACAAATGCTTAATATAAGTGTAAACCTGGTTTGCTCCTCCCAACACTACCTGGAATGTTCAGCAAGTCAGCTTGCTATATTTGCATAGACCTCAACCCATTCAAAGAAAGAGATAGAAAGGTCTCATTAAGATACAAATGATTTCATATAGACTACATGGTGGAATGCTATACTGCAAACACTAATTCATTAGAATGAAACAGTATATAGTAGATAAGACAGCAGGAGCTTTATTTAATAAATGTAAATGAAACTATAAACTGTATTCATATTATAAGTAATTACATCTATACTCACCATCTGCAAGAATCAGGGACACAAAGGCAACAACAGTGACGAAGATGGCACAGATGACATCTAGATACACAGCAAGCCATCGGGATGTCATCAAAAGCAGGAACCAAGCCTCTGCATTTGTGAACCGTAATAAATATATTAAATCAGTAGAATAGCCATGTTAGCTGCTTCAAATGAGAAAGAACATTTTGTTCAGTTGAGCAACAGAAGATTTTTACACAGGTAGGATAGCAAAGTTATACTATCCTATACCCAAGGAGCCCAAAGAGTCCAGAAAGCTGTGACATTTGACACACACAGGAATCAGTCCAGGGTCTCTGTGGGAAGCATGCACTGAAAAACTCAATCCACAGGTTATAAATAGAAATTTCATCATGAGAAAGAAGATGGAAAAACAGTCTCAGCAGTTCATTTCCTGCAGTGCTTGGCCTCAACCTGAAGATCACCCTCTCACATGTTGACTATTCCCAGTTCTCTGATAGCAGCGAGCACAGCTCACACTGTTTCTAGCACCCTCCACAATTCCTACAGGGTCCTGCACAGTGTTTACCCTTCAGAGCCAGTGTGTAAATAACCATCAGCTCACAGGACCTGTATGTGGCATTTAAAATGCCATTTTATCTTCAAAATACAATACAATACAGATTGAAGATACAGGCCAGGATTTTATAGACTTGTAGTAAATTCTGAAATTTCTACCTAGAACAAATCTTAACTGATACAAAGAATAATATACATGAAAAGAATAGCAAATATGCTAATCAGGAAATTATTTTCCTCAGTCAGGTTTGACATGCTCTGAAAAGAGAGCTGACAACTACAGCCTGGAGGCCAGGAATGGCCAGCACCTGGTTTCATAAGTGAAGTTTTAGTGGCTCACAGGCACAGCCGTTTGCTGATGTATTTACTACCTTTGCCATCCTTTGTGCTACAAGAGGAAACTTGAGAAGTTACAACAGACACAGGACAGCACACAGAGCTGGCTCTTTGCTGACTCCTGCCCTAAAGAGACAGAAAACCACAGGGTGCAGTGATGGAAGGACAACACAAGCCAGTCAGGGGAGGCAAGCAGCGGGGCGCACAGAGGGTTGCTGAGAGGAAGGGGTGGGGGAGGCAGGTGTGCAGAGGGGGCCGTGGGGCAGCACACAAAAGTTCTGGCCAGCCAGAGCACCTGAGAGGGAAGTCAGGCCTCAGGAGGCAGAACACCCCATCCTTTGAAATCATTTCCAGAAACGTACAGACCTGAATGCAAGTCCTGGTGTGCATCAAACAGCTCCTGAAAACTCTGTTCAGCTTTGTACGCCCGGATGGTCCAGAGTCCCAGGAGAGAAGATGCTAAGTGGGAAAATACCGAGCTCCGTGCTGGGGAAGCAGAGACAGACACACAACAGAGAAAGTCAGGGAGGCTGGACGAGAAGAAGCCAACACCCTCTCATGCTCTGTGGTCACATGTGCCACCAAAGGGCGCACCCAGGGCTTCCTGGAGGGCTGCCTGGGGGAGGAAGGATGATGCCCCTTCAGAGAGGATCCTCCATGTGACCCTCGAATTCCTGCTCACATCAACCTTCATTTTAACAACCTGGAAATGAAAGATTCTCTTTGAACCGCCCCCCGCCTTCTTTTTCTTAACCAAATGCAAATCACAACTAGATTTAGATAAATAAATTGTTTACTAGCTTATTCATCAAGGTCCTCCTCAGCATACACCCCTCCAAATTAAAGAAATATATATATGTGTCTATATACATGCATGGTTGAATTACAATGTTTCAGGTATACAACATAGTGATGTGGTTATTTTTTTTTCTGATTATATCCCATTATAGGATTGCTCAGAGTTTAAGAATTCACCTGCAATGTAGGAAACACAGGAAATGTGGGTTTGATCCTTGGGTCGAGAAGATCCTCTGGAGGAGGAAGTGGCAACCCATGCAAGTATTCTTGCCTAGAGAATCCATGGACAGTGGAGCCTTGTGGGCTATGATCCGTGGGGTTGAAAGAGTTGGCCATGACTAAGCGACTCAACATGAGCACAAGTGAGGCTAGAACTGTCCCTAGATAGGCTATTACAAGATATTAAGTAAATTTCCCTGTGCTGTATAGTAAATTCATGTTCCTTACCTATTTGGTGCACAATAGTGTGTACTTACTAATTCCATATTCCTAATTTTTCGCTCCTCTCCTCTCTTTGCCCTATGGTAACTGTAAGTTTGCTTTCTGTCTTTGAGTCTATTTCTGTTTTGTATATATATTAATATTATTCTTTGGATTCTACATAGAAGAGATACTGTATAGTATTTGTCTTACTTTCTTTACCAAGAATAATATCTTTCTATGTCCATACATGTTGCTACAAGTGGCAATATTTCATTCTTTTCCATGACTGAGTAATTACTACTAATTTTTGAGTCAGTAGCATTTCAAAATTTAATTCTCCATGAGAGTCCTCACCACCCTGAATTTTGCTGAGCTCCCTGTGTTTTGTCTCTACCTCAGATGAGTAGCCTAAGGGCTGGGATAGAGTCAGTACATCCCCCACCCTGGACCAGAGCCAGAAACAGGACATAGTGAGACAAGCAAGGGGAGGGGACAGTCTGCCACTTCCCTCGTCCTGGGCCTCCCCCTGCACCTGCGCCAGGAGCCTCTGTGGGGTCACGGAGCACCTGGTGCTGCACCGCCCTTGTACCCACAGGACCCGGCAGACAAGGAGCCTTTGAATGGTCTTGACGTCTGCTCGGGGAACCTGATGGATGTTTTTATATTTGCTGAATGCGTGTCCTGGTGTTTGGAGATCACTGTAATATGTGACACTCCCACCACTCTTTGAGGATCTGACAGTAGTCTTAGTGTCCATTCTCTTGTGAGTGATTTCATGTAGGTTTGGGGCCTGGTATCACATGACTGACCATTCATTTCCTGCCATCTTCTCTAAGAGCACACTGACCACGAGCACCAGGGTCAGGCTCCTGCCCATCAGGGAACATGTGGACTGCAGGCTGCCTCGCAGGAAGGACCGTTATGGTTCTCATTTCCCACCAGGAACAAGGCTGTAACTTGCTGTTGTCGGGGGCAGATAGTGAGCCTGTGACCTCTGTCTGGGATGAGTAATAACTTGTGCTTTTTCATCAGAAAATACTGACATCACTTTGTTACCTATGCATCTCCTAGAGAAGACCTATAAGTAAAACCTGGATGTTTTGAGGAAGTTAAGGTCACTCATCATACAGGAGGATACAGAAACTTTTTTAAATGATGGGGGGAAAAGAATCAAAGTGGAAACTACAAATTATTTTCAGGACCTGACTCTTTAGCCTGGCAACAAAATGCCTATCTGGGTGACGGTTCAGTCAGTACCGATGAGCATATGGGCACTGCAGCTGTGTGTGTGTATGGGAGGACCCTGGGGTACACATGATCAAAGACATAGAACCACCTCTTGTGTTTAGCATCCCTGGTTCTACAAGCAGGAAAGAGCAGGCTTCCTCCTGTGAGACACAGGGCTCAGAGCAGGTGGGAAGCCCTGGGCTGGGGGTGGACAGTCTGGGCTGGGGGGCATCTGTCCATCCACTCAGTCCTGGGTTGTTTCCACCTGTGACATCTGACCAGGAACCGTAATTATTAGGATTCCCCACCTGTGATGGAAAAATAAAATAAAAACCTCTGAACCAGAACAAGATATAATATTTCCCCATTTGTACTTAATTTAGGCAAAGAGCCTAAAGTGATTTGGTGGTGTTTATGACTGTATAGTTACATGTCTGTTATCTTATTCCAGCACCAACATTGGTCTCTCTGTCCATCCTATTAACTTTTAATTTTAGCTTCCTATAACTTTGCACTTTTAAGAGCAACATGAACACAGACTGAGCTCATGCTCCAAATAAGAAAGGCTGGGAGCTCCACACAGGCCTTTTCTGCAGCCCCAGCAGCTGTGCCAACTCACCCACAGAACTCACTCCATCTGGAAGCAGGGTGCTCACAGCGATGATGCAGGTGAATTCTGAGCCCATCACCCTGTCAGGAGGATGCCAGAGTCTAGCTCCAGAGAGCACAGAAAATTCACCAGAATCAGACTCTCACTTCCACAGCAAATGTTGTGATGTCATCACAGACAAGGCTTCTGAGGAGGAAGCATGTGGCTGTTCAACCAGGGAGAGTCCTGGAATGAACTCTTCACCTTGGCCTCCCTCACCTGCTTCCCTGTCAGGAGATCAAAGTGCAGCTGATTTTCTCCAGTGGGGAGGGTGGGGTCGACTTCAGAAGCCTGTGTCACCCTGTTTAAACACCAGGAAGCTCAAAGACCCCATCACCTACTTCACCTCATATCCACCAGTTACAGTGGTCTAAGGGAATGCAGACTAGTGAAAATCTACCCTGTTTCTTTCAAACCCCACTTAGGGCTGAGCAGGATGCCAGGATGAGTGAACTGGAGGATCTCCACAGAAGATTAACTGGTACATGGGAGTGGGGATCAAGGCCCTGGTCTTATCTTGGGCAGTGAAATACCCTCTTTCCCACAAACACTGAGCTCGCTATCCTATAAGAGCCATGGCATCAGTCTGCAGTCACACACACGTGTCACCCTACCTTTCATATGACTGACAGCTATGTTTCCACAACCCTGAAGATTCTTAAGAACACACCCCACAAAGACTGAAAATCTTCCCTGGCAGGAGGAGGGCAGAGAACCATATGCAAGGACCCTCAGCTGACAGCCCTGCTGCGGGTTATCATTCGCTCTGTGTGAAACCTGCTAGTGGTTACTATGTTCTGAATTCCTTCATGTTCAAGGTTCTGGAGTCTTTGGTAGTAGTCTGCAAGCACTGACTCAAGAAACCCTTATGAGACTTCCAGAGACTGAGGGATTAAGAGCATTCCCTGCCCAGGATTAAGTAACCCACCTAAGTGGTAGAGCAGGTGTCAGACCCAACTCTGTTTTAATCCCATGGTTTTGCTTTTAATCGCAACTGCAATGTCTCAGAGGGAGTATAATGAGGGTTAAGAATGCCCATGTGTGATTAAATACGTTTTTTTCCAGACTTTATGTTCAGAAAACCCCAAATCTTCCTTAGCTAATATCCAACAGCCTTAGTCATTACTGCACATCTTACTAAGCACCTGAGGTTGAATAAAGTCCCTGGGAATCTGGTATGAGAACACTTAAAACAGCAGACATGAGGGTCCAGGTCTGAATACACGTGACAAACGTGCTAACCTACTGCCAACAATACCTGTGGCAGACATTGCTAGTTGATCACAGCACCCTTTCAGACAGAATTTGGATACGGCTTCATCATTCAGGCACTGCTAAATGCGAACAGTTGTTTAGACCATTTAAAAGAATGAAATAATGCCATTTTCAGCCACATGGATAGACCTAGAGAGTGTCGTTACTTACTGAATTAAGTATATCAGAGAGGGAGAAATATCATATGACATCCCTTATATGTGGAATCTAAAAAAATGAAATAAATGAACTTACTTAAAAACAGAAAGAGACTCACAGACTGAGACAATGAACTTACGGTTTCTGGGAGGAAGGATGCGAGGAAGGGATAGTTAGGGAGTTTGGGATAGACATGTACATACTGCTATATTTAAAACAAATAACCAACAAGGGCCTATTTTGTACAGTACATGGAATGTTATGTGACAGCCTGGATGGGAGGAGAGTTTAGGGGGGAATGGATACAAATATATGTATGGCTGAGTCTCTTCACTGCTCACCTGAAACTATCACAACATTACTTGTTATTTGGCTCTACCCCAATACAAAATTAAAAGTTTTAAAATCAAACAATAAGAGTTAGCTAGAGAAAGCCAACCAAATGCCATCCAGATTTTATGCACTGTTCTGTGACTGCTGTTATGCTCACTTTTGCAAAAATGTACCCAATAAACCCATTAAAAGCAGCTACATAATTGTCATTAAGCTGAAAAAAAAAGTCAGCCTAAGCATCCAGAGGCAGCTTGGCAGTAGGATCTGAAACTAAACCTCAAGACGTCAGTAGTCCTTCAGAGCACAAGGATGAAGGAAGTTTAAGCCTTCTGAATACAGCAGTCAGGTGTCCCTGTTTTTACTGGTGCCTTCAGCAATGACCTTAAGACATATCATCAGTTACTGTTTCAAGAAAACAGTAGTATTATTTATGGCACAGACACCCACCCCCCACCCCACCCCCTCCACCACCTAGAGGGAGAAAATAAGACAGTTCTAATTAACTGGCCACCACATTTGGTTATATAGGGTGTGGAGGAAGGGGTATCTGGATTGAATAGATTGTTGTCTAATGTTCTTGCAGCATGCTATGATGCAAAAAAAAAAAAAAAAAAAACAATATTCCACAAGGATGGGGCCAAAGTTCTCAGACTCTCCAGATCAAACACTGAGAAAACCCAGTAGTTAAGGTTAGCCACTCAGTTGTGTCTGATCCCTTGCAAGCCCATGGACTGCAGGATGCCAGGCTGCCCTGTCCATCACCAATTCCTGGAGCTTGCTCAAACTCATGTACATCAAGTAGTGATGCCATCCAACCGTCTCATCCTCTGTCGTACCCTTCTCTTCCTGCCTTCAATCTTTTCAAGCATTGGGGTCTGTTCCAATCAGTCAGTTCTTTGCATCAAGTGACCAAAGTATTGGAGTTTCAGCTTCAGCATCAGTCTTTCCAATGAATTATCAGTGTTGATGTCCTTTAGGATTGACTGGTTTCATCTCTTTGCTGTCCAAGGGAATCCCAAGAATGTTCTGCAACACCACAGTTCAAAAGCATCAATTCTTCAGTGCTCAGCTTTCTTTATAGTCCAATTCTCATATCCATACATGAATACTGGAAAAAACATAGCCTTGACTAGATGGACCTTGCTGGCAAATAATGTCTCTGCTTTTTAATATGCTGTCTAGGTTGGTCATAACTTTTCCTCCAAGGAGTAAGCGTCTTTTAATTTCATGGCTGCAATCACCATCGGCAGTGATTTTGGAGCCCAGAAAAATACAGTCAGCCACTGTTTCCATTGTTTCCACATCTATTTGCCATGAAGTGATGGGACTGGATGCCATGATCTTAGTTTTTTGAATGTTGAGCTTACAGTCAACTTTTTCACTCTCTTCTTTCACTTTCATCAAGAGACTCTTTAGTTCATCTTCACTGTCTGCCATAAGGGTGGTATTATCTACATATCTGAGGTTATTGATATTTCTCCCAGCAATCTTGATTCCAGCTTGTGCTTCATCCAGCCATGCATTTTGTATGATGTACTCTGCATGTAAGTTAAATAAGCAAGGTGACAATGTACAGCCTTAACGTACACTTTTCCCGACTTGGAACCAGTCTGTTGTTCCATGTCCAGTTCTAACTGTTGCTTCTTGACCTGCATACAGATTTCTCAGGAGGCAGGTCAGGTGGTCTGGTAGTCCCATCTCTTTCAGAATTTTCCACAGTTTGTTGTGATCTACACAGTCAGAGGTTTTGGCGTAATCAATAAAGCAGATGTTTTTTTGAAACTTTCTTGCTTTTTCGATGATCCACCAGATGCTGGCAATTTGATCTCTGGTTCCTCTGCCTTTTCTAAAACCAGCTTGAGCATCTGGAAGCTCGTGGTTCACGTATTGCTGAAGCCTGGCTTGGAGAATTTTGAGCATTACTTTACTAGCATGTGAGATGAGTGCAATTGTGCGGTAGTTTGAACATTCTTTGGCATTGCCATTCTTTGGGGTTGGAATGAAAATTGACCTTTTCCAGTCCTGTGGCCACTGCCGAGTTTTCCAAATTTGTTGGATATTGAGTTCAGCACTTTCACAGCATCATCTTTTAGATTTGAAATAGCTTAACTGGAATACCATCACCTTTACTAGTTTTCTTTCTAGTGATGCTTCCTAAGGCCCACTTGACTTCACATTCCAGGATGTCTGGCTCTAGGTGAGTGATCACACCATCGTGGTTATCTGGGTCATGAAGACCTTTTTTGTGCAGTCATCTGTGTATTCTTGCCACCTCTTCTTAATATCTTCTGCTTTTGTTAGGTCTATACCATTTCTGTCCTTTATTGTGCTCCTGTTTGCATGAAATATTCTCTTGGTATCTCTAATTTTCTTCAAGACCTCTCTAGTCTTTCCCATTCTATTGTTTTCCTCTATTCCTTAGCATTGATCATGAAGGAAGGTTCTCTCCTTGATATCTCTCCTTGCTGTTCTTGGAACTCTGCATTCAGATGGGTATATTTTTCCTTTGCTCCTTTGCCTTTAGCTTCCCTTCTTTTCTCAGCTATTTGTAAGGGCTCCTCAGACAACCATTTTGACTTTTTTGCATTTCTCTTTCTTGGGGAAGGTTTCTAAAAACATTTTAAAAATCCAGTACTTTCTCTTTAAAAAGCCTTAGGAAGTGCCCATCTTTTTTTTCTTATGGATGAGAAGTGGCCCCAGCATAAACCTTAGTCATAGGTTCCTTCTGGAACAACTCCTTTTTGAATGTACCAGAGATCTGCTTTGCAACAAGACTGTTGAATGGCTCCATTTCATGGTGCTCAGTTGTGTCTGACTCTTTGTGACCCCAGGGACTGTAGCCCATCAAGCTCCTCTGTTCATAGAATTTTCCAGGCAAGATTACCAGAGTGGGCTGCCACTTCCTACTCTAGGGGATCCTCCCGACCTAGGGGCTGAACCTGTGTCTCTTGCATCTCCTGCATTGCAGGAGGATTCTTTATCAGTAGTGCCACCTGGGAAGCCCAACTCCATTTCATGAGAAGCCTCAAATCATAAAATGTGTGAGGTCTTGTCTACAGAAGACTGAAATGGAGCTCTTCACTTCCTTTTCTGCCTCCCCACATCCTACCATCCTACCAACTCACATCAGCAGGACGTCATACATACCTGGACTCTACTGCTGTGCATCCCGTTCAAACACTTCTTAAGACCAGAACTCATGGGAGTTTAGCTGATTCCCCTGATGACCAAAATTTTTCTATAGTTTTTATGAAAATAACAACTACTCTATTATGCAAATACTTAGGATAAATGCCTCTTAAGAATTTATTATTAAAAAGAAAATATGCAAGTGCCACAATAAAAATCTCCTTTGTTTTGATGAACTTAGATTTTTTTTTTCCACTTAGTATCTACTAGATACTAAGAACCATGGAACTCAATATACTTCTTTTCTTGGTTTGGTTTATGGAAAGTTCAGTAGTAACTATCCATGGTTAAGGTTTGTGATATCAATACAAACATCTTCCTTCCTTTTGGGCTATTGTCCTTATACCTTCTAAAAAATACATTTAACAATTCTACTTTCCTTATGATTTCTTATGATTTTTAACATTGATGAAATATGTTTGTGCATTAATGAGATAAGCTCTGATATAATCTATGCTCTGTGAATAGCTGTAGAACAGAAGGATTGGTTATAAAATGTGTTCCCCATCATTCAGCTACAAAGTTAGATGGAATACGAGACTGCATGCCTACTGGATAATCTTTCTAAGGGGATTATTTTCAGCATCTTTTATATGAACAGCCTTGGGGATGGTAGAACACAAACAGTGTGTTCATCCCAAATACTGTTGATGATAAACAGTAAACCTGAAAATAACAGCACTTAGCTTTTTAAAACATTTAACAACTGCAACTTACTTGCCATCTTTTAGGTATGTGAAAAAATGTATTTTTCAAATGTATCATTTCTGGTATATGAGTATATTTCCTGATACCTCCTTTTCTTTTCCTAATCTTTTCCTTTCCTTGTCATTTCTAGTAACTCTGGGGTAAGAAAATTCTCCTATTTCCCTTGTATATTCGTTCCAGTATAATGAAATGTTTTATTTTTAATATAAGTATTTATAGAGTGGCTGCTCTATTAGGAAGTATGTCATGAACAAGACATAAATGGTCCCTATCCTCAAATTCATCTGCTGCTGCTACTAAATCAGTCAGTTGTGTCTGACTCTGTGCGACTTCATTGACTATAGCCTATCAGGCTCCTCTGTCTGTGGGATTCTCCAGGCAAAAATATTGCAGTGGGTTGCCATTTCCTTCTCCAGGAGATCTTTCTGACCCAGGGATTGAACCTGTATCTCTTATGTCTCCTGCATTGGCAGGTAGGTTCTTTAGCACTAGTGCCAACTGGGAAGCTGCCCTTGAACAAGCCGATATCTGGTGCCTCAGCCTTCCTGTCTGTGAAATGGAGAGATGCCAGACTGTCTCTGATGATTAGGATGCCTCTTCCTTTGAAAGTCAGTGATGGCCCCCAAGTGCCTGCAAAATCTACACTTCCCAAGGATTCCACCCAGAAGGGCAGTGGATCTGGGATGTCTAAGAAGCAGGAGGTAAACAGTTCCCTGGAATCAGGATGTGGCAGGGCAAACACACCTCTTTGTGCGAAAATACAAAGCTACAGCTGACCTGCCACCTTAAGGGCCACGCTGAATAGGGCCCATAATATTCAATTACCTATCACTAACTTAGTGAGAAATTCCAGAAGACAGTCTGCAGGATTCCATGGGTCTGGTTAATGAAATGGCACAAAGGAAAGCCAGCCTACTTTGCCAAACCAACCTGAGAGTCCCGTACTCACTTGCACATTCCAGGCGTTTAACATCTCGTGAAGTTGCTGAGAAATATCGCTGGAGAAAAAAGAAAGCGATGCCAAGGGGAATCACGGGTATTGCAATCCAAGGAATCACTGCCACCATCACACCTACTATACCAATCACAAGCAAAAAAGCCTGAAACAGTGAAAATAGATACAGAGGTGTCTTTGTTAAGGATTCTTTTCAAAGATAAACTTTAATGTTTTGTTAGGATTAAACTCTTTTCCCAAAAGATGTGTTGGAATAATAGGGAATGTTTTTCCATCCAGAGAAATAAAATAATGCCTGGTTCTCATGGTATTTATTGCATGTGTCAAACACCATGAGGAGAATTTTTCAGGTATCAGCTCCTTTGATACACTCAGTAGCCCTGTGAGGCAGGCATTACTACTTTTAAGAGATGAGAGAATATTTAAAACTCCCAGGGAGAAAGACTTGAATACCAAACTATCAGGAGTCAATAGGTGTTACTAGAGATGAACGAGCAGGTATCACAGATGAGGAATCCAGAAGCCTCAGCTATACATGTCAGGTTATAGAAGTGGTTGATTATAAATTCAGTGTCCAGAAAAGTAGGGAAAAATTCAAATGCTGATCTCTGGAAGTAGGAATTCTCTTTTTTGGTTTTCAATCCATAGTTAACATTTACTGAGTGCTTACTATGTACAGGGCCACACATTCAACACTTCACATGTATTAAATCTTTAATCCTCACAATAATCCTATGTAGTAACAGTATTATCTCATTTTACAGATGGAGACACTGAGGTGCATAGAGAAGAAAAACAACTTGATCAAGACTACAAACCCTAAGTCGCAAACCTGGAGAGCCCATGTCTTGAGCTGTTATGACACATTTAAGCTTGCCCTCAATGTGCATCCAACTTTCAACCATTATGCTAAGTATGTAAAATGTCCATTTCAAAGTTTAATGATTAAACACTAACAGATACCATTTATCAGACGTTTACTGCATATAAGGCCACTGTGCCAAAAATTCTATGAACACTCATTTAATCATCTCATCCCATAATGAGATTTTATCTTGGGAAATGACATTGGTCTAAAAAGATGGCAGAAAGAATAGAAACCAAACATTACGTGCTGCTACTTACAGTATCCATCTTTATAAGGAAAAGTATGATATCACTGCAGATGGTGACTGCAGCCATGCTATTAAAAGACGCTTACTCCTTGGAAGAAAAGTTATGACCAACCTTGATAGCATATTCAAAAGCAGAGACATTACTTTGCCAACAAAGGTCTGTCTAGTCAAGGCTATGGTTTTTTCAGTGGTCATGTATGGATGCGAGAGTTGGACTGTGAATAAAGCTGAGCACCAAAGAATTGATGCTTTTTTTCTTTATTGTCTTACTTTTTTTAATATTTTAAAATTTATTTATTTTAATTGGCAGCTAGTTACTTTATAATATTGTCTTGGTTTTGCCATACGTCAACATGAATCTGCCACAGGTGTACACGTGTTCCCCATCCTGAACCCCCCTCCCACCTCCCTTCTCGTACCATCCCTCTGGGTCATCCCAGGGCACCAGCCCCAAGCTTCCTGTATCCTGCATTGAACCTGGACTGGCGATTAGTTTCTTATATGATACTATACATGTTTCAATGCCTTTCTCCCAAAACATCCCACCCTCTCTCTACTGTGGTGTTGGAAAAGACTCTTGAGAGTCCTTTGGAATGCAAGGAGATCCAACCAGTCCATTCTAAAGGAGATCAGCCCTGGGTGTTCTTTGGAAAGAATGATGCTAAAGCTGAAACCCCAGTACTTTGGCTACCTCATGCAAAGAGCTGACTCATTGGAAAAGACTTTGATTCTGGGAGGGATTGGAGGCAGGAGGAGAAGGAGACGACAGAGGATGAGGTGGCTGGATGGCATCACTGACTCTATGGACGTGAGTTTGAGTGAACTCCGGGAGATGGTGATGGACAGGGAGGCCTGGCGTGCTGCGATTCATGGGGTCTCAAAGAGTCGGACACGACTGAGTGACTGAACTGAAATGAAATGATATCACAATGGACAACCTCAGGCGATAGGTATGCAATCAACACTTTGTGTCTGCCTGCTATGGAAGTGGGGTTGATACTGGGGATGTGTAGATTTACATGGTCTGGGTCAAGGCCTCTGAAGTTTATGATCTCAGGTGGAGACAAATTCATGACAATCTGCACAAGGCAGAAAGGGCAGAGGGAACACAGGGAAGAATATATGAACACTTTTTAAAAGAAATCTAAGAAGAGATTAATAACTGAATTTCATAGGCTGGTTTAAAAGAGAGTGGCATGAATAATTTGCAGGTAGTAATCATACCTGATACAAATTTTGACCAAAAGGGAGGCAGGAGAAGGTTGAGATGCTTGTCTGAGTTAACACTGGTTTTTCTGGGTCCTCTCAGCCCAAGCACCTGCATCCCATGCTCTCCAACCCAGGGCCTCCCCCTCCTAGTCACCCAGGGCAACTGGCCCTGGTACATCTCAAAGGGATGGGTTAGGGTGGGTAATGCCTGTATCACAGAGACTCAGGTTATCATTTCATAGCTCTTCCAGATCAGTTTTCTCAGAGGATCTTCACAACTATCTTGTGAATAAGAAAAGTAAGAACTATCATTTCCATTTGTAGATAAGAAACATGAAGCTCGGAGAGAAAGTGACTGTCCTAAGTTTCTCCAGGAAGGACTGAAGGTCATGGAGAAAGACAGGAGTGGTTTGTACTCAGGTAATCCAAGAGCCACAGCTGCAGGAGGAGGAGCCTAGAAGGAGGAGGAATCTTCTGGAACTGTGACTCTGTGGCCAGGAGCCCTTTTGAAGCAAACTGCATTATCTGGATGGAGACCCATGTGCTTTCCCTGTTTCTCTCATCTGTGTCATGGTATCAGTATAAAACTCAGAATGAAGAGGCTGGAATCCTGAAGGAATAAATTCTAATCATAGATGAGGGGAAATAGGCCTGTCTGATCTGTCTCCTATTAGACCTCAGTTCAGTTGCTCAGTTGTGTCTGACTGTTTGTGACCCCACGGACTGCAGCATGCCAGGCCTGCCATTCTATCATCAACACCTGGAGTTTACCCAAACTCATGTCCATCGAGTTGGTGATGCCATCCAACTATCTCGTTCTCTTTTGTCCCCTTCTCCTCCAGCCTGCAATTTTTCCCAGCATCAGGGTCTTTTCCAGTGAGTCACCTATTAGACCTACAGATGAACAATTTCTTAACAAACACTGATTTAACCATGCATCCCACACTACTGCAACCTTCATGTGCATGGATGGGGACGGGTCCTTCCAGCTCCTTTCATGTCTGGTCTTAAGTAAAGTCACTAGGGGTGTCATCATTGGTTGTTAGGGAAAAAAAAAAAAAAAAAAAAAAAAAAAAAAAAACCCTGCTGAAACATCAATCAGGACAAAATCCAAATTACAGTTTGTTTGTTTTTAGCAAATTCACATTATTTGACTGGACAATATTCACCAGTTTCAGTCATCTGTTTCTACCCAGTTAAGGGCCTTTAATGACTAACCCAGCCTGCCAGATAACCTGGGAAGTGACATCAGATCAAAATGAAGGGAGCTGTGCCAATGCTTTTTCCTTGCATACACATTAAAGATCAGTAACTATTGCTCTCAAAAGATCCCCAGTTAGGTTATGTCCTTCAGATTTCATGCCCCTAAATTCTGAAACAATTCAAATAGACCTCTAAGAGTTTTCTTTCTACTTGAAGGGCATACTATAGCCAGTCTTATAGCAGATTGAATATTATATAAACACACACACATATATATATACACGCACAATATGTATAGGTTTACATTTTAAGTATCTATGTATATACATTTATGAATATTTTATTTATTTCCAGTTCTCTCAAACTCTTTACAAATGTTGGTAGAAGGCAAAAATAGGATCTGAGCAAAAAGTCAACACTCTAACAAAGGAAATAGAATATTCTTGGGTGCAATAAACATCCCTTTCTTGAAGCCAATCTCATATCTTCCTTCCACATTCCCAGGATTCCAAGGAACCTAATCCAAGCTACACACACAATTCCTCCCATCCTACTGGATTTCAGGCCCATCTGATGGCCCACATCACCATGGCCAGTGCTTCTGTAACTATTTCTCACGATGGCATTGAGACAATGATGTGTACACAGCAAGAGACGTGTTGACTCAGAAGCAAGTGACCCAAGTCCTGATGCCCCAAGAAATAAGGGGAATCATTTTTTAATATGTTTATAACCTATTTGGAGCACACCATTTGAGAATTCTATCAAAAGTCTATGATTCCATATGAATAAATGCAAACATTCGAGGATAGTATTTCACTTGAAAGTACATGGTGAATTTTCACAAGTCAGAACAAATCTTTAGTTTGCAGAGATGACAATATACACTTGGAGGGGAAATTTCATTAAACAGCTATTGAGGTATCTGAGACTATTAATTTTCAAGAGGGTTTAGGGCTCACCCTAAATTAACAGGGATGGTAAGATCCCCACACACTTTTAGTGTTAGTAAAGCTGGGATATTGCAACACTATACAAGGATGGTGGTGGGAATTAAATGAGATTATGTACATTAAGTGCTTACCAATTTATGGATAACAAATATAAACTCGAAGTCCATTATTATCACATTTCAGTGTGCTCTGGGTCACAGCAACCATGGGAGGAGGGAACAGTGTATTACAGATTTAAGGGCTTAAGAAAATCTTAGGAAGCTCATGAAGTTGGACCCTAAGAGGCTACTCATTCTAACCCCTGGAAGAGCTGAGTACTATCCAAGGATATACCAGAGCAGGTGATGCTTTTCTTAGATGTGGTGATGATGTCACATGTACAAAGTGACTGTGGCTTTTCTCTAGCCACAGAGAAAACTGAATCTAAGGTCTATTTTGTTTGAAGAAGTTATTTTAGAAATAATATGACCAATAAATCTTATTTAGTACAGTTTTTGTCCTCTCTGTATTTTCTTCCCAATTCTAGGTCTTCCAAAAATTGATAATATTTAGGTTATGACAGCAAGTCAAGATTTTTTGAGGTGTTTATTTTCTTATTCCTTATTCTCTTTGTTTCAACTTCTGCTGCTTCTTTGGGAAAACTTACTGTTATGAAACTGCTGAGAATTTAAAGAAAACTAAAGGAAAAGTGGAACACCTCTAAATTCACTAAACCAACCAAATTATTCCATTCAGTCCCAAGAGAAGATCAATTTGACTTTTTCTGTTTCATGTACCATTAACTGGTCTATTGATGTCAAAGGCAGTACAAAAACTGGATTTTGTACACTACTGAATCTTAAGAAATTCAACTGTATCCACTCCAGTTCAGCCTCTTGGTACAGGCAAACAGCCTGCTTAGGATGTCAGGATGACTAAAGCAGTCATCTCCCCATCTCCCATCCTCAGAAATGATACTGTCCTGTGAAGTTATTTCTGACAAACCACAGTAAGTTCAGTCACTCAGTCATGTCCGACTCTTTGCAATCCCATGGACTGCAGCATACCAGGTCTCCCTGTCCATCACCAACTCCTGGAGCTTGCTCAAACTCATATCTATCGAGTCAGTGATACCATCCAACCATCTCATCCTCTGTCATCCCCTTCTCCTCCTACTTTCAATCTTTCCCAGCATCAGGGTCTTTTGCAGTGAGTCAGTTTTTCGCATCAGGTGGCCAAAGTATTGGAGCTTCAGCATCAGTCCTTCCAATGAATGTTCAGGACTGATTTCCTTTAGGATGGACTGGTTTCATCTTGCTGTTCAAGGGACTCCCAACAGTCTTCTCCAACACCACAGGTCAAAAGCATCAATTCTTTGTTGCTCAGCTTTCTTTGTAGTCCAACTCTCACATCAATACATGACTACCAAGTAATGTCTTTGCTTTTTAATATGCTGTCAAGGCTGGTCATATCTTTTCTTCCAAGGAGCAAGCTTCTTTTAATTTCATGGCTGCAGTTACCACCTGCAGTGATTTTGGAGCCTTCCAAAATGAATTTGATCATTGTTTCCACTGTTTCCTCATCTACTTGCCATGAAATTGGGACCAGATTCCATGATCTTCATATTTTGAATTTGAGTTTTTAGCCAGCTTTTTCACTCTCCTCTTTCACTTTCATCAAGAGGCTCTTTAGTTCCTCTTCACTTTCTGCCATAAAAGCGGTATCATCTGCATATCTGAAGTTATAGACATTTCTCCTGGCAATCTTGATTTCAGTTTGTGCTTCATCCAGCCCAGCATTTCGCATGATATACTCTGCATATAAGTTAAATAAGCAGGGTGACAATATACAGCCTTGAAGTACTTCTTTCCAATTTGGAGCCAGTCTGTTGCTCTAACTGTTGCATCTTGACCTGCATACAGATTCTCAGGAGCCAGGTAATCCAGATAACCACAAGGGTGTGATCACTCACCTAGAGGCAGATATCCTGGAATGTGAAGACAAGTGGGCCTTAGGAAGTATCACTACGAACAAAGCTAGTGGAAGTGATGGAATTCCAGCTGAGCTACTTCAATTCCTAAGATATGATGCTGTTAGAGTGCTGCACTCAATATGCCAGCAAATTTGGAAAATGCAGCAGTAACCACAGGACTGGAAAAGGTCAATTATCATTCAAATCCCAAAGAAAGACAATGCCAAAGAATGCTCAAACTGCCACACAATTGTACTTATTTCACACGGTAGCAAAATAATGCTCAAAATTCTCCAAGCTAGGCTTCAACAGTATGTGAACTGAGAACTTCCAGATGCTCAAGCTGGATTTAAAAAAGACAGAGGAACTGGAGAAAAAATTGCCAAAATCTGTTGGATCATAGCAAAAGCAAGAGAATTCCAGAAAAATATCTACATTATTACTGACAAACCATGCTGTCATCTAAATAAATTGTTAATGAAGTATACACAAAAGCAGTGAAGAAAAAGAAAAAATAATGCTTATGAAAAATGTTAATGGTTTTGCTTAAAAACCTGTTTAATCAAAAATTTTGAAAACTATGAAACTGCTTTATTATTAGTACCAAGGGCAAATTTTCTCATAATACTGAAGAAATTGTACAATTCTCACCGAAAACTTCATGGATATTCTGCCCTCCCATGTACTAATAATGGATGACATTTCATGAGGCTTGGCATGTGTCCCAGCTCTCAATTATTCCACAGGCCTCCTTTAATTTCATTCTCACAACAAATCTGAGTAAGAAGGATTATTCTCTCCTTTTATAAAACTGGAAAGTGATACTCAGAGAGATTTAGCAATTTGCCCAAAGTCAAGAACCCACCTGGAATGCAGGAGCCTAAGGAGATGTGGGTTCAATCCCTGGGTCAAAAGGATCCCCTAGAGGAGGAAATGGCAACCCACTTCATTATGCCTGCCTGGAAAATCTCATGGGCTCCCCAGAGGATACTGGCGGGCTACAGTCCATGGGGTCTCAAAGAACCAGACACAACTGAGCAACTGAGCACACTGGTAATTCAGTCATTCTGACCCCAAGATTGTCCTTTTCGTTTCTGCTCAATACTGTATCCCAAATAAAGATAAAATTAATATCTAGATATACTCCCAGAGAAGGCAATGGCAACCCACTCCAGTAATCTTGCCTGGAAAATCCCATGGACGGAGGAGCCTTGTAGGCCAGCAGTCCCTGGGGTCACTAAGAGTTGGACACAACTGAGCGACTTCACTTTCACTTTTCATGCATTAGAGAAGGAAATGGCAACCCACTCCAGTGTTCTTGCATGGAGAATCCCAGGGACGGCAGAGCCTGGTGGGCTGCCATCTATGGGGTCACACAGAGTCAGACATGACTGAAGCTACTTAGCAGCAGCAGCAACAGATATACTCCATTATTATATATTTCCTTCTGTCTGCATTTTCCAGTTTTGTTTGGTTTCTTGTGAAGGGTGTGTTTCTTGTGTGTATCTGGTTTCTCCCATGCAGGGGATGACTTGCAGATTTCTTTTGATTAGGGAATAACAGCCTGCTCAGCTCACAGAGCAGACTCTTCATTAAAATGTCTTAAAAACGCTAATAGAGCATAGCAATTTATGTTGATTTAGTAATTATTATTTAAATTAAAAACACACGTTTTATGAGAAAGATGACTTCTAAGCCCAGAACATAAAATGTCTTTGGTGGGGTGGGGTGGAAGCCCAATAATTTTAATAAACACATAAATCCCAAGGACACAAAATTAGGCTGAGTATTTCAAATGTTCAGTATCTATATATGGATGGTAGTAAAACACTAAATTTCCACAGGAAGACTCTACTGCTAGAATGAACACCATATTCTAATGCTGCAGATTTAAAATGTTCCTCTTGAAGAAGGAATTCACAGGGCCTGGACCGCATCTTAGGCCTGTTCATGCTGATCATGCTGGGCCACCTCTCCAATGGACTCTGGACTCTGTGGTTAGTGCCTATGGAAACTACAATAGAAGGATAAGACCCCATCTGGACAGGGGAATCTTGAAGATCACATCCAGGTTACTCAACAGACTCTAATCACCCCTGCCTCCGGGCAGGTCATAAATTCTTTCTGTATCTATCAGAGTATAACTGAAGGCTTATTGATTTTTTTTTTTTTTTTTTTAGTGTTGCAGTCATTTTATTTTTTTTTATTTTTTTTTATTTTTTTTTAG